>NW_028300367.1:94072-157046 GCF_049724085.1 Artemia sp. Qi Xiang Cuo
GGTTTAATGGAGTTCTTTTGTTTGCCTCTAAAAACTTATTTTGTGGATTGTGTTTTTTTTTATTATAGCCAGCGAAATAGCGCTGCCTATGTAAAGAACGATGTTGACACAATGTATTTTTTTCCTTTTAGACCAGGGCACTTCGTATCGAATGATTTGTCGTAGAAACTTGGAAAAGGACTCATTCGGTTAGAAATTGGAATTGCTAGTGTCGTTTTTAATAGTCGAAAGTGATTGGAAGGCAACTAACACCCCTTCCACACCCAACATTTCCCCAAACACATCCAATAAAAATTTTAGATGGCCATTTAGTTCAACGTAATTGATTTTCAGATGGAAATTATGTTTATGAGGAGGATACTCCCCCCCAGCCTTCTGGGCCGTGGGTTGTAAGTTTGTGAGTTATGCCCTGTTAGTTTATGTATGTTACCCCCTCGGGGCATATAAGGTTTTTATAGAAAGATTTGTCGTAGAAACTTCCATAAGGCATCATTCGATTGGAAATTCAAAGGGATAGTGCCATTTTTAATATTCGAAAGCGATTGGAGGGCAAGTAACCCCCCTCTCACGCCCGCCTTTTCCCCACACACATCCAATCAAAATTTTCGAGATAGTCATTTTGTTCAACGTATTTGAAAGTTCTGGAAATTAGGTCTTTGAGGATGATCCCCCCCCCCCCTCCACAGTCCTCAGGGTAAGGGTTTTAAATTATGCCCTTGGGGCATATAAGGTTCTTATAGAAAGTGTTTTCGTAGAAACTTCAAAAAGGGCTCATTCAATTGGAACTTGAAATGGTTAGTGCCCTTTTTAATAGTCGAAAGTGATTGGAAGGCAAATAACATCCCTTCCAAGCCCACCATTTATCCAAACACATCCAATCAAAATTTTGAGATAGCCATTTTGTTCAACGCAGTTGAAAGTTCTGGACATTATATCTTTGAGCCTGACGCTCCCCCACAGTCTTCAGGGCAAGGGTTATAATTTATACCCTGGGGGTATATAAGGCTTTTATTGAAAGCTTTGTAGTAGAAACTTGAAAAAGGGCTCATTTGATTTGAAATTCAAAGGGCTAGTGCCCTTTTTAATAGTCGAAAGTGATTGGAGGGCAACTAACGCCTCTCTCACGCCCACTTTCTCCTCAAAACATCCAATCAACATTTTTAGACAGCCATTTTGTTCAACGTAGTTGAAAGTTTTGGAAATTAGGTCTTTAAGGATGACAACCCCCCTCCCCCTAACAGCCCCCAGAGCAAGGGTTGTAAGTTATGCCCTGGGGGCAAGAAAAGGTCGTCTTAGAAACTCCAAAAAGGGCTCATTCAATTAGAAATTGAAATGGCTAGTGCCCTCATTAATAGTTGAAAATGATTGGAGGGCAACTAACCCCCTATCACGCCTACCATTTCCCCAAACACATCCAATCAAAATTTTGAGAAAGTCATTTTGTTTAACGTAGTTGAAAGTTTTAGAAATTAGGTCTTTGAGGATGATACCGACCCACCCCACAGCCCTCAGGGCAAGGGTTGTAAGTTTTACCCTTGGGGCATATAAGCTTTTTATAGAACGTGTTGTCGGTGAAACTTCAAAAAGGGCTCATTTGATTGGAAATTGAAATGACTAGGGCCCTTTTTAATAGTCGAACGTGATTGGGAGGCAACTAATACCCCTTCCACGCCCACCATTTATCCAAACACATCCAACCGAAATTTTGAGATAGCCATTTTGTTCAACGCAGTTGAAAGTTCTGGACATCATATCTTTGAGCAGGAAAGCCCCCCCCCCACAGTCTTCAGGGCAAGGGTTCTAAGTTGTATCCTTGGGGCATATAAGGCTTTTATTGAAAGCTTTGTAGTAGAAACTTGAAAAACGGCTCATTCGATTTGAAATTCAAAGGGATAGTGTCCTTTTTAACAGTCGAAAGGGATTGGAGGGCAACTAAAACCCCCTCTCCCGCACACCTTTTCCCCAAACATATCCAATCAAAATTTCTAGATAGCCATTTTGTTCAACGTAATTGAAGGTTTTGGAAATTAGGTTTTTAAGGATGACAACCCCTCCCCCTCAAAGCCCTCAGGGCAAGGGCTGTAAGTTATGCCCTGGGTGTATATAAGGTTTTTATAGAAGGCTTTGTAGTAGAAACTTCAATAAGGGCTCATTCGTTTGGAAATTCAAAGGAATAATGAACTTTTTAATAGTCGAAAGTGATGTCTTTTTGGCTTCTAAATTCATTGGGCTCACCCAATACATTTCGAATCAACTCCGAATCAATATACTCCGAATCAACATGTGGACTAGAACTCCCAATAACGAAGTAAAAAGCCTTTATGGTCAGTCTGATGGGCTATCTCTTGTCATCAAAAGACATCGTCTTAAGCTTCTTACCCCACCTTGCGTCGTCCCAAAGGTACGACATATCGAGACGTCCTCATCTGCAAGCCAGTACCTTCCTGGGGTCGATTGGTCTTTGGATATAATTCAAAAATCTATTGATGCCGGGCAGGACAGTTCATCGTCTGGTCCCTGCCGAAAGTAAGTAAGTAAATAATGTGGCAACCCAGTTTTAGCACTGGCATGGGGTCTCAAGCTTGATCGGCAATGCAATTATTTTGTCGTTGTAAGGTTAGTATCTCCTAGCCTCTAAAAACAGTTAGTTGGCCTGAAAAAAAAATGTCACTGTTTAACATTTTTTCTCCCAAGCTGAACAAAATTGAACGAAATTAGACTGTTTCTGTGTGTAAAATTATTAGAAGACATGAGTTATAAACAAATAAACAAATTTTTATTTGTTTTTTTTTGTTTTTTTTGCAGGGCAAAATATAGTTCAACCAGGTCCGTCTGTGTCTGTCATTACTCGGTCACAACCTAGTTCACTGTGGGCATCTGAATTTCTTGAAACTGCGAAAGAGGGAAGTTGGATTGAGGATTTTAATTCACAGTCTACTTATGGTTCTCAGCAGGGAGCTTTTCAGGATGTTTGGGACGCTGCCAAAGAAATGCCACTCGCCAGTGATCTTTTACAGCAGTCAGAACCATGGCCACTGAATTTGCAGCAGCTTCATCTTCAGTCAATAATCAACGAGCTAGTGAGCGGGTGAGTGAGTTTAAGAGTGAAGATATCTGGGAAAAAATGAAAACTGATTGGCTGCATGCAGACCTGGACTCTCCAATGGACTTGCCATGGCTGGAGGTTTCTCAATCTGAACAACGAGAAAGCAAATACGAATTTTCTGATGAAAATTCTTTAAGTAATTCGCCAAATGCACTGGAAGTTTGGAAGTAGCGTCGAGATGAAGGGAATTTATTCAATGCAGTTTTACTGTTTGAGGCATCTATGCAAAAAGATCCAAGTCTTGTTGAAGGTTGGCTTCTACTTGGAATTACTTTGGCTGAAAATGAACAGGACAAAGAAGCAATTAAGGCAGTAAAGAGATGCTTAGAGTTAGATTCAAATTCTCTGGAAGCTAGAATGGCAATAGCTGTGTCCTATACAAATGAGGGACTATCAATGCAGGCCTGTAAGGCATTGGAGGTAAGTCTTCATCCTTCACATGTTTAATGGGCTAAAATTCAAATTACAACACAATTCAGGTAACTTCTAAAAATTCAGATAATAAATCTTGAAAGCTTCTTAAATTTAGATAGTAACTAAACAAGACACTTGACTAGTACTATTCCAATTCCATCGTAACGTTGAGGGGCTAATGTCGATACTAATTTTTGTGGGAACTTTGATTATTACCGAAACCCTACTGCTTCAATTGAAGCCACAATTTCAGTAGCCAGACTTGCTGCCTCACGTAAGTTGCCACTCGGTGTGTCCTGGGTTTTCTTGACTTCTCCTTTTATGACAACTTAAGGGAAAAATTAATATGGGGAACTCATAATTTTGAGCCAATGTCATATCTGAGTGCCTAAGAAAGTTTTAATCATAAGCAGACGAAATTGAACAGCTATAACTTTGAAGCTTCAATATCTGTTATTATTATATAGACGATTTAATAAAACCTATATGTTCAACTTCCACTGCTTAAAGGCTATTTTTAATGAAATTGTGCATTGCATATCTTGAGTCTTTTTCGAAAAAGAGAGATTTCTTTACTTTACTGGTAATCACGTCACAAGCCCAGTGCCAAGCTATCTATGGAAGAAAAAAAAATATGATGTTTAGGCAGAATGCTGTAGTATCTGCCACTTTTCTTGATTTTCAAGCCAATATGTTTCCCTTGCTGTTCAAGCCAAGGGACAGAAAGTTTCCTATATAGGGGTTTCGGACAAGGCAGCTCTAATTTTGTACTTTTTGTTTTGATCGGACTGTATTGTTTAGAAGTTATGGGTTTTTATATTTCTTAACATTGGACGTGATCGTCTCTTACAAGGTTGCTAGCTACCGCTGCAACCCGGATACTGTTGAAGCTAAGAAAAAGCCGTAGCCTTTTTCCTTTTAATGTCATTTGTAATTTACATTTATATTATATAGAACTGAATACTCATACATCATGATCCGGGTTGCAGCGGTAGCTAGAACTATAAAAAAACTGACTAAATAGTAACGTCATAGAGCGGTTTAATGGCCCATTTTAAAAGAAAATGTTGTATTTAGAAACCTTTTGTAATTAACGACAATAATTTTTAAAATAAAATCAATTTTTTATAGTAAAATTGTAGTAAGGGGAAAACGCAAATCATGATTACAGCCGTTAGTTATGAGTTATTGGTTTTATAATAACCAATAACTCCTAAAAATAGAGTCAGATCAAAACGAGAAGTACACTATTAGAACTGTCTCTTGGCTGGTACAACTTACCGTCTCTTGGCTTGGACAACAAGGGAAATATAGTGGTTTGAAAATCAAGAAAATTGGTTGCAACCACGATATTGAGTATATACGGCATCTTTTTTCTTTTTTCTTTTTTACCTCAGATAGCTTGGCACTGGAACATGGTAGAGAGCTGTTTAATGGCTTATTCAGACAAAATTGTTGGGGTTAAAAACTTTTTGTAATAAAAGTTTTTTTTAATATACTGAATTTTTTTTGAAAAACTGCATTTTTCTATAGCACTGTAGTAGCTTATGTTATTATAACATCAGGAATTTGTCACTTCTACATGCTTTTGTAGTTAAAAAACGTTTAAAACAAAATCAAAGTTTTTACAAAGAACCGCATTTTCATATACTAAATAAAGAATGTCGTCTTAGTTTTATTAGAACCATGACGTTAATAGAAAAACACTGTATTAAAACGTTAGCTCTGATGACATTGGTTATAGTGTCATGATTATAATATATGAGGGTGTAAGAATGCATAGCTTAAGCAGTAATATGGTTTCTTCTAAGCAAGTTAGGCGTAAGAAAGTTCATGGAAGTTAAAAACCTTTTGTAATTAAAAAGATTATTTTTTAAATAAAATTTTTTTTACGAAAAACTGCATTTTTCTGTAACACTGTAGTAGCTCATGTTATTAACATCTGGAATTTGTCGTCACATCTACGTGCTTTTGTAATTAACAAGAAATATTTAAGACAAAGTCAATATTTTTACAAAGAACTTCCCATTACAAGAAACATGCACAGTTATGTAAAATGCAGTAATTTTGGGGAAGTTTTAACATAGAATCTGATTCGTCCACTGAAACTAGAATAATTCCTGAAAATTTTAAATAGCATTTTTTTATTTAACTAAAACTGCAAAAATATTTATGTTGTCTGAGCAATAATTTTTATTTTTAAATTCAAATCAGAAAAATACCTGAAAATTTAAACATTATTTGGTTTTTCTTTTGCTTCAATTGACTCGTTACGTCAGAAAAAATTTAGGCAACGTTAAACTTAAAATGAATTGTGCTAAAATCATCATACTCTTTTGTATTATATGTTTTAAACATTCTGAAATGAGACCTATTAAATTTAGAAGGATTCAAATAACTGCAAGTGCAACTGATGAAACAACTTCAGGTATAACTGATCGAAACATTGCTGTAAAAATTGATCCTACGTCTGCAGGTATAAATCAACTTCAATTTGAGGTAAAAGTGGTAAAGCAGTCGGACCATGACAGAGATGAAAATTATGACTCAAATGAAACGCATAAGGATTTAGAGAGTAAAAATCAGATGTGGCAACCCGATCGCGATGGAGAAAAAAACAATACCTCAAATAAAAAAGATGAGGGTATGGAGGATGAAGATCTGATGAGGCTGTCCGATTATGCAAGTACGACAGCTGCAGGTACGAATAACCCTCAATTTGACCAAAAAAGAAACGAAAACAATGACTTTTATAAAAAAGATGAAGATATTGAAGATAAAAATCAGATTAGGCAGTCCCATCACGATGAAGATGACACCAAAGACTCAAGTGAAAAAGATAAAGATATAGAAGATAAAAATCGGATTAGGCAGTCTGATCATGATGGAGACGAAACCAAAGACTCAAGTGAAAAAGATGAAGACATAGAGGATAAAAATCAGATTAGGCAGTCCGATTATGACGGGGACGAAACCAAAGATTCAAGTGAAAAAGATGAAGATGCAGAGGATAAAAATAAGGTTAGGAAGTCCAATCATGATGGAGATGAAACCAAAGACTCAAGTGAAAAAGATGTAGATGTAGAGGATAAAAATCAAAATAGGCAGTCCGATCTTGATGAAGATGAAACCAAAGACTCGAATGAAAAAGACGAAGATGTAGAGGATAAAAATCAGATTAGGCAGTCGGATTATGATGGAGACGAAACCAAAGACTCAAGTGAAAAATATGAAAATGTAGAGGATAAAAATCAGATTAGGCTGTCCGATCATGATGGAGACGAAACCAAACACTCGAGTGAAAAGGATATAGACTATAAAAATCAGATTAGGCTGTCCGATTATGAAGGGGACGAAACCAAAGACTCAAGTGAAAAAGATGAAGACGTAGAGGATAAAAATCAGATTAGGCAGTCCGATCATGATGGGGATAAAACCAAAGAATCAAGTGAAACAGATGAAGATGTAGAGTATAAAAATCAGATTAGGCTGTCCGATCATGATGGAGACGAAACCAAAGACTTGAGTGACAAGGATATAGATGATAAAAATCAGATTAGGCTGTCCGATTATGAAAGGGACGAAACCAAAGACTCAAGTGAAAAAGATGAAGACGTTGAGGATAAAAATCAGATCAGGCAGTCCGATCATGATGGAGATAAAACCAAAGACTCAAGTAAAACAGATGAAGATGTAGAGGATAAAAATCAGATTAGGCTGTCCGATCATGATGGAGACGAAATCAAAGACTTAAGTGAAAATGATAAAGACGTAGAGGATAAAAATCAGATTAAGCAGTCCGATCATGATGGAGATGAAACCAAAGACTCAAATGAAAAAGATGAAGATGTAGAGGATAATAATCAGAAGAGGCTGTCTGATCATGATGGAGATGAAACCAAAGACTCAAGTGAAAAAAATGTAGATGTAGAGGATAAAAATCATATTAGGCTGTCCGATCAGGATGGAGACGAAACCAAAGACACAAGTGAAAACGATGTAGATATAGAGGATAAAAATCAGATTAGCCTGTCCGATTATGTTGGGGACGAAACCAAAGACTCAAGTGAAAAAGATGAAGACGTAGAGGATAAAAATCAGGTTAGGCAGTCCGATCATGATGGAGACGAAACCAAAGACTCAAGTCAAAAAGATGAAGAAGTAGAGCATAAAAATCAGATTAGGCAGTCCGATCATAATGGAGACAAAACCAAAGACTCGAGTGAAAAATATATAGATGTAGAGGATAAAAAGATTAGGCAGTCGGATTATGATGGAGACGAAACCAAAGACTCAAGTGAAAAAGATGAAAATGTAGAGGATAAAAATCAGATTAGGCTGTCCGATCATGATGGAGACAAAACCAAAGACTCGAGTGAAAAGGATATAGATGATAAAAATCAGATTAGGCTGTCCAATTATGAAGGGGACGAAACCAAAGACTCAAGTGAAAAAGATGAAGACGTAGAGGATAAAAATCAGATTAGGCAGTCTGATCATGATGGGGATAAAACCAAAGACTCAAGTGAAACAAATGAAGTTGTAGAGGATAAAAATCAGATTAGGCTTTCCGATCATGATGGAGACAAAATCAAAGACTTAAGTGAAAATGATAAAGACGTAGAGGATAAAAATCAGATTAAGCAGTCCGATCATGATGGAGATGAAACCAAAGACTCAAATGAAAAAGATGAAGATGTAGAGGATAATAATCAGAAGAGGCTGTCTGATCATGATGGAGATGAAATCAAAGACTCGAGTGAAAAAAATGTAGATGTAGATGATAAAAATCATATTAGGCTCTCCGATCAGGATGGAGACGAAACCAAAGACCCAAGTGAAAAGGATGTAGATATAGAGGATAAAAATCAGGTTAGGCAGTCCGATCATGATGGAGACGAAACCAAATACTCAAGTCAAAAAGATGAAGACGTAGAGCATAAAAATCAGATTAGGCAGTCCGATCATGAAGGATACAAAACCAAAGACTCGAGTGAAAAATATATAGATGTGTAGGATAAAAATCAGATTAGGCAGTCCGATCATAATGGACACGAAACCAAAGACTCGAGTAAAAAAGACGAAGATGTAGAGGATAAAAATCAGATTAGACAGTTCGATCATGACGGAGATGAAACCAAAGACTCAAGTGAAAAAGATGAAGATTTAGAGGATAAAAATCAGATTAGGGTGTCCGATCATGATGGGGACGAAACCAAAGACTCAAGTGAAAAAGATGAAGACGTAGAGGATAAAAGTCATATTAGGCAGTCCGATCATGAAGGAGACGGAACCAAAGACTCAAGTGAAAAAGATGAAGACGTAGAGGATAAAAATCAGATTAGATGGAGATTAGATCAGTACAAAGATAAAACTCAGATTAAGCAGTCCGATCATGATGGAGATGAAGCCAAAGACTCGAGTAAAAAAGATGAAGATATAGAGGATAAGAATCAGATTAGGCAGTTGGATCATGATGGAGACGAAACCAAAGACTCAAGTGATAAAGATGAAGATATAGAGGATAAAAATCAGTATGTTATAGCAATGGTCGGAGGTATTGTTGGAGGCCTTATTGTTATTGCTGCAGTAGGACTTGGAATTTATATTAATTGGGAAAAGAGAAAGACGTCCTTAGACTTACCTAAGTAAAGAGGCAAATGACGTACATGTATTATTTATTTCTAGCTCGGCTATAAAGCGTGATGAAGAAAGTTGAGAGGGAATTATATTTTTTCGTGATCTCTATGTTATTTCGATTTGGTTCAACGCTCCCTGCAGCATTACCTGAAAGCTTCAACTGATTTTATTTACCTCCTTGGACACCAAAGGCTACAATGCCCCCTCTCCCAATAACAAATAACGTATAGAAACAATGGGTGAATTTTAATAAAATTATAGAATTTGTGCTTGCTATTTTTATGTGTCATAGTTGTTAGCATTTTTATACGTTGTAGTTTATAGCACTTTAATGTGTTATGGTTGTTAGCATTATTATGTGTTATCAGGTAAATCCGATGACACTGACATAGTCCTCATTTATAAAGAACTTAATAGATCCTTTAGGTAAGCAACCTGGATTATTAAGGGACTGTTAGTTTCCTATATAGGGGTATTGGACAAGGAGGTTCTAATAGTGTACTTCTTTTTTTGATCTGACTCTAGTTTAAAGAGTCGTGGGCTATTTTGTTTTTTTTATGGGACGTGATCGTCTCTTACTTAGTTGCTAGCTACCGTTGCAATCCGGATCACAAACAGGAAAAAAGCCAATTGCTTTTTTTTATTTTGAATAGTAAGAGACGAAATTCAGAGAATTAGGCAGCTTACCAAGTCCAATATGTGCCATGGTTTGTTCTTTACAAGGTTTCGGCCATCTCTACGGCCATATAGTTCCTATTGAAAAGAATCAATTAATAGTAAGAGACAAACCTTATAGAATCAAGCAGGTGACTAAATCCAATGCGCCATGGTTTTTTCCTTACTAAGTTTCAGCGATCTCTGCAGCGATGATACCAATTGAACTTACACTCTTCCAATTTAAAATTAATCGATCCTTTATGTAAGAGAGGTTTCGGACAAGGCGGTTTTAATGGTGTACTTTTGTTTTGATCTGACTCTTTTTTAGGAGTTCTGGGTTTTTATATTTCTTAACATTGGACGTGATCGTCTCTTACTAGGTTGCTAAACACCGCCGCAACCCGGATTACAAACAGGTAAAAGCCTACGGCTTTTTCTTCTTTGGATTAGTAAGAGACGACTCTCAAAGAAACAGGCAGCTAACTAAGTCCAATGTATGCAATGGTTTGTTCTTCTAATGATTTTCTTTTAAAATAACTTTACCACAAACTGTTTGATTGCATCCAAAAATCAAATATCTTTGAAAAGACTGCAGTATGAAAAGATATCAAAACTCTAGTTTATAGTGGAAAAATTTATTCTTGTTTTAAAAAAAATTTGTTTAAGTTACAAAAGGTTTTTAACCCCACTAATTTCCTTTAAAATGAGCCATTGAACAACTCTCAACTATGTTCCAGTGCCAAGTTATATGTGGAAAAGAAAAAAAAAGAAAAAAATGCCATTTAGGCAGAATGCTGTAGTAGCTGCCACTTTTCTTGATTTTCAAGGCAATATATTTTCCTTGATGCTCAAGCCAAGGGGCAGAAAGTTTCCTATACAGGTATTTCGAACAAGGCGGTTCTAATGATGTAATTTTTGTTTTGGTTTTACTCTTTTCTTAGGAGTTATGGGTTTTTATATTTCTTAACATTGGACGTGATCGTTTCTTACTAGGTTGCTAGTTACAACTGCAACCCGGATTAGATTTATAAATTAGATTACAGCTAAAGCTGCAACCATGATACTATAATCACTCCACATGCTAACTTTAAATAAAACTTTACCAACCTATAATATAGTTAAGTTGCCTATGCAAGCTAGTATAGGCAAGAGTTCGTTCTTTATTGTAATCCATCACAGATCTTGATTATGCTGACAATGTGAACATACTTGCTAAATCTGGTCCAGAAGCCCAGGCTATAATAAATGACATGACAGTCAAGGAACTCTCGATTGGTCTCCAAATGAGCCTACCAAAAACAAAGTCCATGCGAACAGATGTGATGGATGGAGCCCCTGTGGCAGTAAATGGTAATTAGATAGAGGACGTCCAGTCGTTCAAATACCTCGGATTGATGGTAAAACGTTCCGGTAAATCTTCAGAAGAAATCCAGAGCCACATATCGTCAGACTGGAGTGTCTTCCTTCAACTACGGAAGCATGGAAGCAGAGAAAAATATCGCCACGCACAAAGCTCCGAGTGTATGAAGCTATGGTTCTCTCTGTCTTCCTCTATGGATGTGAAACATGGTCACTTAAAGTAACCAAAGCACTGAGCTTGAATATATTCAACCACAAATGCCTGCACTAAGTCCTGGCCATCCGCCTCTCAGATATAATCTCGAATGAAGAAGTAAGGAGAAGATGTGGGGATCACCCATTTGTCTCTGACATTTTTAAGCACAAGAGATTAAGGTGGTTTGGCCAAACAATGCGCAGACAAGATGACCATATAAGCAAAATATGTCTCAAATGTCTACCACTACCAGCATGGAAGAAGAGGGCAGGAGGCCAAAAGAAGACGTGGCTAGCAAAAGTTAAGTCTGATCTGGAGCCAATCAGAGGATTCCGAAAATACGGCCTTCGCTGGGATTGCCAGTGGCTTGAAATGGTGGAGTCTTCCACTCTCAAGCGAAACCTATGGAAGGAGACATGTCGTCATCTGCTGGGCGCCACGATGAGTCTGGATACGGCTTGAACGTGCAACAAGTACAAGTAAGCACAAGGTTGTTATTATACTGCTGTCATAGATAGAAAGGAGTTTCGCCGAAAAGCTGTGTTGCAGCTCAATTTTATTTATAGCCGTTAGTGAATCTTTCTGTTTTATATTCTATACTTTCAGCTGTGATTTTTCGTCTAACGCTTGTCGCCAGTTTCTATCGAATATAACTCAAGCGAATTTATTTCAATCGGCCTTTGTCTTCTCACTTTTATAGTTCTCGAAAAGGTTATTTTTTCTCCAGGCTACTTCTAAATGTTCATAAAACGACAAGATAGAGGAGTTTTTAAGTGATTTTAACCCCTTGACCAACCTTTTGACTGAGTGTTTAAGGAGAATGACGTATTTTGTTGAATTTTTAAACCATATAGGTCAAAATAGACATTTCGTTACTACAGCCGTTCGGACCTTGTTGCACCCAAAGATCCTTAATAGCTACCGAAGATCTTTTTCGCATAACTTATGAAAATGCCGAAGTGAAATGAATCTCTATGATTGGTTCTTTACTTTTCGAATAAGATAGGTAGCGGTGTTGATAATCGATATAAAATTTCGCTCTGTTGACATTCTAATGACGATTTTTTATGGCATATCTTCAAATTGAACTAGTATTAAACTTAATTTATTGGTAGAGTTAATGATAAAGATGGAAATACTTGCCGAACTCATGCTGGTAATAGACCGCGAGGTAGCGGAACAAAGAAGGACGAATTTCACAGATTTTTTGGCACTTTTTTCACAGGCTTTGAAAATTCATAGTGGTAACCCTGTATATTGGCTAGTTTTCTAGAGGGACACTAAAAGTGTCCATTTTTGGCTGATTTGGACACTTTTGTCCTTAAAAGTTTTGGTAACCCTGTGTGGGGGTTATGAAATCTCCAAAGGTATATTTATTCGGCCTTTCAACTATGCTGAACAATGTCCATCTCCAAATTTTGATCGGAAGATTTTGAGAAAAAAGGCCGTGGGAGGGGACCTAGTTGCCCTCAAATTTTTTGGTCACTTAAGAAGGGTACTAGAACTTGTAATTTCCGTTCTAAAGAGCACTCTCATGATATTTTTTGAGCACTGGGTCAATACGATCAGCCCTGGAAAAAAAATAAACACGCATCCGTGATCTTTCTTCTCGCAAAAAATAAAAAATTCCACATTTTTGAAGATAGGAGCTTGAAACCTCTACAGTGATACACTGTAGAGGAGTGATACACTGTTCTCTGATACACTGAATCTGATGTTGTAATTATCATTAAAATTTTATGACATTTAGGGAGTGTTTCTCTCTTTTTTCAGAAATCAGGCAAACTTTCTAAGGCTAGTAACCTTTGATTGGTAGGACTAAACTTAATGAAACTTATATATTTGAAATCTCTAACACAAGCCGATTCTTTTGTTTTGCAATTTTCTGAATTTTCTCCGGCTTTTAATCTTTGATGGGTAAGACTTATACATTAGTCTTGTTTTTTGTTTGATATAATCAACGAAAGTTTTATTTTATCTCTCACTGCAAAGTTATAAATGTATCCTGGAACCAAACTTTTTTAACTTCTAGAGTGAGGATCTTTTGTGCTATATTTCAGCAGAAAAGAAATTCCATTTTTATTTCATTTTAGTTTTCAGTTCAGAATAGCTAAGGATATTATGTAAGCCGCAAAAATATTTATGGTGTCCAAACAGTAATTTTAACTTTTTAATTCAAATTAGAAAACTACCTGAAAATTTTAAGATTAGTTTTGTTTTTTCGTTCGATTTAATCAACGAAAGTTTTATTTTATCTCTCACTTCAAAGTTATAAATGTCTCTTGGAACCAAACTTTTTTTCGCCCAACTTCTAAAGGGCGTACTTTTGTGCTATATTTCCGTAGAAAAGATATTCATTTTTTTATTATAGTTTTCAGTTCAGAATCATTAAGGTTATTATGTAAACAGCAAAAATATTTATGGCGTCTGAGCAATAATTTTTATTTTTTATTTCAAACTAGAAAAATACATTAAAATTTTAGAATTAGTTTTGTTTTTTGTTAGGTTCTTGCTACTCGACACGTGGCTTTAAACGGTCATGTCATTTTATAGTAAGAAGTTTATCCATTTAACAAGATATTATGGTCTCAAGAAATAACATACTGAAGAAATCGAAAATTCACCTTGTCCCTTGTTTGAGAGGTGGTATGCAAGTTTTCGTCAAGACCTTGACTGAAAAAACCATTACTCTTGAAGTAGAACCATCAGATACTATTGAGAATATCAAGGCCAAGATTCAAGACAAGGAAGGCATCCCCCCCGACCAGCAGCGTCTTATTTTAGCAGGTAAACAGCTTGAAGACAGTCGCACCCTCTCTGACTATAACATACAGAAGGAATCAACAATTCACCTTGTCCTTCGTTTGAGAGGTGGCATGCAAATTTTTGTTAAGACACTGACTGGGAAAGCCGTTACCCTTGAAGTAGAGCCATCAGATAGTATTGAGAATGTCAAGGCCAAGATTCAAGACAAGGAAGGCATCCCTCCCGACCAGCAGCGTCTTATTTTCGCAGGCAAACAGCTTGAAGACAGTCGAACTCTCTGTGACTATAATATACAAAAGGAATCAACAATTCATCTTGTCCTTCGTTTGAGAGGTGGTGTGCAAGTTTTCATTATAACCTTGACTGGAAAAACCATTACTCTTGAAGTAGAACCATCAGATACTATTGAGAATGTCAAGGCCAAGATTCAAGACAAGGAAGGCATCCCTCCCGACCAGCAGCGTCTTATTTTCGCAGGTAAACATCTTGAAGACAGTCGCACCCTCTCTGACTATAACATACATAAAGAATCAACAATTCACCTTGTCCTTCGTTTGAGAGGTGGCATGCAAGTTTTTGTTAAGACTCTGACTGGGAAAACTGTTACTCTTGAAGTAGAGCTATCAGATACTATTGAGAATGTCAAGGCCAAAATTCAAGACAAGGAAGGCATCCCTCCCGACCAGCAGCGTCTAATTTTCGCTGGTAAACAGCTTGAAGACAGCCGCACCCTCTCTGACTATAACATACAGAAAGAATCAACAATTCACCTTGTCCTTCGTTTGAGAGGTGGTATGCAAGTTTTCGTTAAGACCTTGACCGGAAAAACCATTACTCTTGAAGTAGAAACATCAGATACTATTGAGAATGTCAAGGCCAAGATTCAAGACAAGGAAGGCATCCCTCCCGACCAGCAGCGTCTGATTTTCGCTGGTAAACAGCTTGAAGACAGCCACACCCTCTCTGACTATAACATACAGAAGGAATCGACACTCCATCTTGTCCTTCGTTTGAGAGGTGGTATGCAAGTTTCCGTTAAGACTTTGACTGGAAAAACCATTACTCTTGAAGTAGAACCATCAGATACTATTGAGAATGTCAAGGCCAAGATTCAAGACAAGGAAGGCATCCCTCCCGACCAGCAGCGTCTGATTTTCGCTGGTAAACAGCTTGAAGACAGCCGCGCCCTCTCTGACTATAACATACAGAAGGAATCGACACTTCATCTTGTCCTTCGTTTGAGAGGTGGTATGCAAGTTTTCGTTAAGACCTTGACTGGAAAAACCATTACTCTTGAAGTAGAACCATCAGATACTATTGAAATTGTCAAGGCCAAGATTCAAGACAAAGAAGGCATCCCTCCGGACCAGCAGCGTCTTATTTTCGCAGGTAAACAGCTTGAAGACAGTCGAACCCTCTCTGACTATAACATACAGAAGGAATCAACAATTCACCTTGTCCTTCGTTTGAGAGGTGGCATGCAAGTTTTTGTTAAGACTCTGACTGGGAAAACTGTTACTCTTGAAGTAGAGCCATCAGATACTATTGAGAATGTCAAGGCCAAGATTCAAGACAAGGAAGGCATCCCTCCCGACCAGCAGCGTCTAATTTTCGCTGGTAAACAGCTTGAAGACAGCCGCACCCTCTCTGACTATAACATGCAGAAGGAATCAACAATTCACCTTGTCCTTCGTTTGAGAGGTGGCATGCAAGTTTTTGTTAAGACTCTGACTGGGAAAACTGTTACTCTTGAAGTAGAGCCATCAGATACTATTGAGAATGTCAAGGCCAAAATTCAAGACAAGGAAGGCATCCCTCCCGACCAGCAGCGTCTAATTTTCGCTGGTAAACAGCTTGAAGACAGCCGCACCCTCTCTGACTATAACATACAGAAGGAATCAATAATTCACCTTGTGCTTCGTTTGAGAGGTGGTATGCAAGTTTTCGTTAAGACCTTGACCGGAAAAACCATTACTCTTGAAGTAGAAACATCAGATACTATTGAGAATGTCAAGGCCAAGATTCAAGACAAGGAAGGCATCCCTCCCGACCAGCAGCGTCTGATTTTCGCTGGTAAACAGCTTGAAGACAGCCGCACCCTCTCTGACTATAACATACAGAAGGAATCAACAATTCACCTTGTCCTTCGTTTGAGAGGTGGTATGCAAGTTTCCGTTAAGACTTTGACTGGAAAAACCATTACTCTTGAAGTAGAACCATCAGATACTATTGAGAATGTCAAGGCCAAGATTCAAGACAAGGAAGGCATCCCTCCCGACCAGCAGTGTCTGATTTTCGCTGGTAAACAGCTTGAAGACAGCCGCACCCTCTCTGACTATAACATACAGAAGGAATCGACACTTCATCTTGTCCTTCGTTTGAGAGGTGGTATGCAAGTTTTCGTTAAGACCTTGACTGGAAAAACCATTACTCTTGAAGTAGAATCATCAGATACTATTGAAATTGTCAAGGCCAAGATTCAAGACAAGGAAGGCATCCCTCCGGACCAGCAGCGTCTTATTTTCGCAGGTAAACAGCTTGAAGACAGTCGAACCCTCTCTGACCATAACATACAGAAGGAATCAACAATTCACCTTGTCCTTCGTTTGAGAGGTGGCATGCAAGTTTTTGTTAAGACTCTGACTGGGAAAACTGTTACTCTTGAAGTAGAGCCATCAGATACTATTGAGAATGTCAAGGCCAAGATTCAAGACAAGGAAGGCATCCCTCCCGACCAGCAGCGTCTAATTTTCGCTGGTAAACAGCTTGAAGACAGCCGCACCCTCTCTGACTATAACATACAGAAAGAATCAACAATTCACCTTGTCCTTCGTTTGAGAGGTGGTATGCAAGTTTTCGTTAAGACCTTGACCGGAAAAACCATTACTCTTGAAGTAGAACCATCAGATACTATTGAGAATGCCAAGGCCAAGATTCAAGACAAGGAAGGCATCCCTCCCGACCAGCAGCGTCTGATTTTCGCTGGTAAACAGCTTGAAGACAGCCGCACCCTCTCTGACTATAACATACAGAAGGAATCAACAATTCACCTTGTGCTTCGTTTGAGAGGTGGTATGCAAGTTTTCGTTAAGACCTTGACTGGAAAAACCATTACTCTTGAAGTAGAAACATCAGATACTATTGAAATTGTCAAGGCCAAGATTCAAGACAAGGAAGGCATCCCTCCGGACCAGCAGCGTCTTATTTTCGCAGGTAAACAGCTTGAAGACAGTCGAACCCTCTCTGACTATAACATACAGAAGGAATCGACAATTCACCTTGTCCTTCGTTTGAGAGGTGGCATGCAAGTTTTTGTTAAGACTCTGACTGGGAAAACTGTTACTCTTGAAGTATAGCCATCAGATACTATTGAGAATGTCAAGGCCAAGATTCAAGACAAGGAAGGCATCCCTCCCGACCAGCAGCGTCTAATTTTCGCTGGTAAACAGCTTGAAGACAGCCGCACCCTCTCTGACTATAACAATATTTTTGAATAAACCGCAGTATGAAAAGACATTGAATTGTAGAAAAGAAAACATTTATTAGAAATCGTTGCTAGAAATCGGACTTGCTGTATTAATCATATGTTTGATTAGACTCCAGTATGGAAAAAACATTTAATTGCTTGAAGAACAAAAAACTGGTAAATGAAATTTTGTATATACTTTAACAAGGGATTACAGCAATTCAGAAACTTTGAAAGAGAAAGCCAAAGTTTAAAGCTTAGTAGAAATCATTGTTAGAAATTCGAAATGCTGTAAAAATGAAATTTCTTTGGATAGTTTGCAGTGTGTAAATAAATTTAATGGAGTAAAGAGCAAAAAATGGTAATTGCAAAAATATTTGTATATATTTTAAGAATGGATTACAACAATTCAAAACCTTAAAAAAGAAAACCAAAAGTTTGAAGCTTAGCAAAAATCGTTGTTAGAAATCGGAATTGCTTTGATAATCAACTATTTTTGAAAAGACACAATATTGAAAGATATTACATTGGGGAAAGAACTAAAAGCTGGTAATTGCAAAAATATTTGTATATATTTTAACAAGAGATTACAACAGTTTGTAAACCTAAAAAAAAGTTTGGAGCATAGTTGATATTGTTGTTAGAAATCGGACTTGCTTTAATAATCAAATATCTTTGAAAAGACTACAGTATGGAAAGACAACAAATTGTCTGCTGTTAGAAGACAAGTCCACAGCTAACTAAGTCCAATGTATGCAATGGCTTGCTTTTCTAATGATCGTCCGTTAATATAAACTATGGATTTAAAGTTCGTTCTTTAATGTAAATTATGGGCTACTTTAGTTTTTACTATCGGGCGTGATCGCCTCTTACTAGGTTGCTAGCTACCGCTGCAATCCGGATACTTCTTTGAAATAGTAAGAAACGTACCTAAAACAATCAAGTAGCTAACTAAGTCCAATGTATGTAATGGTTTGTTTCTTATAATGTAATTCTTTTGATGCATCTATTGGTATTGAAATTCCGTGTTTTAGAGTTTCGGTTAGTATCATGTACAAAGATGTAGTATTAACAAATTTAACATTATGACCTATATGTAACTTGGTGACTATCAGTGCAGTGGTGACTATCACGTGGAAGACCTGGTGACTATCACTGCCTGTCATGCGGAAGACCCGGGTTCGATTCCCCGTCGGAAAGATTTTTTAAAATATTGAATTTAAAGTAGTAACTATTAAAGTTTGAGCTTTAAAAATATTCATTCTTAAATTAATTTATTGTAACTAGGTTTCAGCCATCTCTACAGCCATGATAATGATGGAAATTACATAATCCCTATTTATGTTTTAGTTAACATGGGCAAGGTGTCGTTCTTTACTGTAACAACCCGGAAAACCTTAACTATAATTAAGTGGCGTATAAAGTTTAGTATAGGCAAGAGGTCGTTCTTTATTATAACCACAGTGTTCAGTTTCTTTAGACTTGAGTTCGTTTTTTAACTATAAATACGAACAGGAAAAAGCCTACGGCTTTTTCTTCTTTTAAATATTAAGAGACGAAATTCAAACAATCAAGTAGCTAACTAAGTCCAATGTATGGAATGGTTTGTTATTTCAGTGATCGTCTTTTAATGTAAAAATATAAATACTGTAATCTTAACTATAGTGAAGTTGCGTATGCAAGTTAGTATAGGGAAGAGTTCGATCTTTATTATATAAAAATAATTTGTTTTATAACTACAAAAAGTTTTTAACCCCATTAATTTGCTTTAAAATGAGCCATTAAACAACTCTCTACGATGTTCCAGTGCCAAGCTATCCGTGGAATTACTAACCAATACTATAATTAAGTGGCGTATAAAATTTAGTATAGGCAAGATGTCGTTCTTTATTATATGTATTTTCATCCACAGAAACTCTAATATTGCCATCACCGTAAATGAAGTCTTGACTATTATTACGACAGAGTCTACTTGACACTTCTTCTATGTAATGACTTAGTTCCTTGTACGAACCCTTGACTTTTAGTAGATTAATATGTTGTATAATCTTACATTTTGATACTGCCTTATATACGCTAATGATGAAACAGTTCAAGACAGGAAAGTGTGGAGCTAGTGCCCTTAGAGAACGCAAATAGCTCTGACATCCCACGTTTGGGTTACAGCATAACGAATGCCCATGCTTTCTTGTGTCCCTGTAATTGATTTCACACTAATCCAAGCCGCCAAGGTAGAAATTAACCACTTTGTCAGTTGAAAATTTTAATGCTATATTATTTTCAAGGATATCAAAAAGAATTTGACATAATTCAATATCCATCGGATAGAGCTTGCAGATATCAGGGTGACATTGCCAAGCAACCTGCTGCCCAATTTTTGGTTTTGAATGTTTACTCAGATTGTTATAGGTGACTTCAGCCATCATAATTTCCTTGTCAGATCTAGTTCTAGATCATTTTTCAATAGTTGTCTCGTACTTTTCAGGACAGTTTGTTCTACTACACAGAGAATTTTTGCCAAATATTCGGTAGAAGTAAACGAACTGTTTAAAACACAGTTAGAAATGCTTTTTTCTTGAGTCGGTGTTCCAGTAATTTGTTCTAAATCATTAGTCTTACAAACACATTTACTAATAACCCTAACAGGCTCGTTTTCGCCATAATTGAAAAACATTGCTTTTCCTTCGCTGTTGATAGGTATGCTTGTATATATATTTTTATTGCTGCTACATAAACTGCAATTGCTCCTTCCAAAATTAATATACGAATTTTCTAAGAAGTACGCCTCCGTATATTCACTGTGTTGTCGAACATTTTCCATTGCATCTATAAACTGTTCCGCAGTTGCCAATCCATACCTTGGAAGCTTTTCGTTAAACTGACAACATTTCTTTTGGATATTACTATGAAGCTTTGCCAAAGAATTTCTAGCCGACTTTTCAACAGCATCCGCTCTTTCAAAGAGAATTTTAATCTGTAATTTTGAATACTTTTCGTGATCCCGATAAAACATGCGTAAAATGTTTCTCAATTTACAAAGATCAGCCTGCATTTTTGCCATCTTCTTGTATTTCTGAATGTAATTTTTCCCTCTGTCCTTATGCGTTCTTCGGTACAACCTCGCAGAGAATTTAATTTTTTCATTATAGATTTTGTCACCCCAGTAACGCTCCTTGATCTTTTGTTTGGCTGTCTCAATTTTCGCTTCTCGATACACCTGGACGGTTGAATACCTTTGCTTTTGGTTTTTCTTATATTTGATGCGGTAATCTTCATCATTGTGATAACTCTCCTTGATCTTTTGTTTGGCTGTCTCAATTTTTGTATGTCTATAATCTTCATCATTATGATAACACATCTTGCTGTTTTGTTTTGCTCTCTCAATTATTACTTCTCGATACGCCTGGTCGGTTGAATACCTTTGTTTTGCTCTCTCAATTATTACTTCTCGATACGCCTGGTCGGTTGAATACTTTTGTTTTGCTCTCTCAATTATTACTTCTCGATACGCCTGGTCGGTTGAATACCTTTGTTTTGCTCTCTCAATTTTTACTTCTCGATGCGCCTGGTCGGTTGAATATTTTTGCTTTTCTCTTTTCAAGATACTATCTCTGTTGTTTGTGTAGTACCGTTTTTTCAAATTGCGTATAGCTTGCTTCGATCTAACCATTATTCTAATCAAGAATGAGAGAATTTACATCTTTGTTGTTCTTAAGTAGTAATTATGACGTCACGGCGTAATGATTTTATTGACGTCATGGCGCAATGATATTATTTCATGACGTCATCAGAAACAACAATATAATTTCGTGTTTTTCTATTCACGTCATAGCTCTAATCTAATATAAAGCTATGACGACATTCATTATTTATCTAGTAGGGTTTCAGACAAGGTAGTTTCAATGATGTACTTTCGTTTTGATCTTACTCTATTTTTAGGAGTTTTGTTATATTTCTTAGCATTGGACTGATTGTCTCTTACTAGGTTGCTAGCTACTGCTGCAACCCAAATTCACATATATATTTATTTATGAGTGGCAGCCTGGCCGAGTGGTCCAAGGCACTGGTGTTAGCCACCAGTCTCTTCGGAGGCGTGGGTTCAAATCTTACCGCTGGTGTACGATTATGTTTGAAAGACTGCAGTGTGAAAAGACATCAAAAATGCAGTTTTTGGTGGAAAAATTTATTCTCTTTTAGAAATAATTTATTTTAGTTACTGTAGATTTTTAACCCAATTAATTTCCTTTAAAATGAGCTATTCAACAACCCTCTACGATGTTCCAGTGCCAAGCTATCTGTGGAAAAGAAAAAAAAAGAAAAAAGAAAAAAATATCCCGTTTGGGGAGAATAACGTGGTTAAAGTCAATTTTCTTGATTTTGAAGCCAATATATTTCCCTTGCTGTTCAAGCCAAGGGACAGAAAGTTTCCTATACAGGGGTTTCGGACAAGGCGGTTCTAATGGTGTACTTTTTGTTTTGATCTGACTCCTTTGTTAGGAACTATGGGTTTTTATATCTCTTAACATTGGACGTGATCGTCTCTTACTAGGTTGCTAGCTACCGCTGCAACCCGGATTTCTAATTGATTACAAACAGGAAAAGCCTACGGTTTTTCTTCTTTGAAATAGTAAGAGACTAAGAAAAGAGAAAAAAATATCCCGTTTAGGCAGAATGTTGTAGTAGCTGCCACTTTTCTTGATTTTTTAGTACTGATTTTTTAATTTGCGTGTAGCATGCTTTGATCTAACCATTATGTATTCATGAATGAGACCATTTACAGTTTTGACGTTTCTTATATAGTAATTATGACGTCACTGCATCAAAAATACAGTTTTTGGTGGAAAAATTTATTCTCTTTTAGAAATAATTTATTTTAGTTACTATAGATTTTTAAACCAATTAATTTCCTTTAAAATGAGCTATTGAACAACCCTCTACGATGTTCCAGTGCCAAGCTATCTCTGGATACAAAAGAAAAAAGAAAAGAGAAAAAAATATCCCGTTTGGGGAGAATAACGTGGTTAAAGTCAATTTTCTTGATTTTCAAGCCAATATATTTCCCTTGCTGTTCAAGCCAAGGGACAGAAAGTTTCCTATACAGGGGTTTCGGACAAGGCGGTTCTAATGGTGTACTTTTTGTTTTGATCTGACTCCTTTGTTAGGAACTATGGGTTTTTATATTTCTTAACAGTGGACGTGATCGTCTCTTACTAGGTTGCTAGCTACCGCTGCAACCCGGATAATAACTGGTATACGATTATGTTTGAAAGACTGCAGTGTGAAAAGACATCAAAAATGCAGTTTTTGGTGGAAAAATTTATTCTCTTTTAGAAATAATTTATTTTAGTTACTATAGATTTTTAACCCAATTAATTTCCTTTAAAATGAGCTATTGAACAACCCTCTACGATGTTCCAGTGCCAAGCTATCTCTGGATACAAAAAAGAAAAAAAAAAAGAAAAAAATATCCCGTTTGGGGAGAATAACGTGGTTAAAGTCAATTTTCTTGATTTTCAAGCCAATATATTTCCCTTGCTGTTCAAGCCAAGGGACAGAAAGTTTCCTATACAGGGGTTTCGGACAAGGCGGTTCTAATGGTGTACTTTTTGTTTTGATCTGACTCCTTTGTTAGGAACTATGGGTTTTTATATTTCTTAACATTGGACGTGATCGTCTCTTACTAGGTTGCTAGCTACCGCTGCAACCAGGAGGTTGCTAGCTACCGCTGCAACCAGGATTGCTAGCTACCGCTGCAACCAGGATTGCTAGCTACCGCTGCAACCAGGATATCTAATCAAGAATGAGAGAATTTACAGTTTTGACTTTCCTTATATACTAATTATGACGTCACGGCGTTTGACGTCATGGCGCAATGGTATTATTTCATGACGTCTTCAGAAACAACAATATAATTTCGTGTTTTTTTATTCACGTCATAGCTCTAATATAAAACTATGATGACATTCATTATTTATCTAGTAGGGTTTCAGACAAGGTAATTCTAATGATGTACTTTTGTTTTGATCTGACTCTATTTTTAGGAGTTTCGGGTTTTTATATTTCTTAGCATTGGACTGATCGTCTCTTACTAGGTTGCTAGCTACTGCTGCAGCCCAAATTCACATATATATTTATTTATGAGAGGCAGCCTGGCCGAGTGGTCCAAGGCACTGGTGTTAGCCACCAGTCTTTTCGGAGGCGTGGGTTCAAATCTTACCGCTGGTATACGATTATGTTTGAAAGACTGCAGTGTGAAAAGACATCAAAATGCAGTTTTTGGTGGAAAAATTTATTCTCTTTTAGAAATAATTTATTTTAGTTACTATAGATTTTTAACCCAATCAATTTGTCTCTTACTAGGTTGCTAGCTACCGCTGCAACCCGGATGGTACGATGAAATAATAATATGCATATGGTTCTTAAATCATACTGTTTTATAGTCCCATATGGTGTAGCGGATTGGATAGCTGGCCTTCAACTAGAAGGCCCGGGTTCGATTCCCGGTATTGGAAAATTTTTAACTCTATAATCTTCGAACATTAGAAGCTCTAAAGCTTTTATAATTTATAATGAACCACATCAATCCTTTATGTAAGAAAAAACACATTGTGCCCGCATCGTTCTTTACTCAGGCAGTGCTAGCGCACTGCCTATGATAATAAACTGATTACACACAGGAAAAAGCCTACGGCTTTTTCTTCTTTTAAATAGTAAGAGACGAGTCTCAAATAATCAAGTAGCTAGCTAATTTCAAAGGTATGCAATTTTTTGTTATTCCAATGATCATTTTTTATTGTAACTAGGTTTCAGCCATCTCTACAGCCATGATACTATTGGAAATTACATAATCCCTATTTATGTTTCAGTTAACATGGGCAAGGTGTCGTTCTTTATTGTAATTCTATTTTTAAAATAATTTGTTTTATAAATACAAAAGGTTTTTAACCCCATTAATTTCCTTTAAAATGAGCCATTAAACAACTCTCTACGATGTTCCAGTGCCAAGCTATCTGTGGAATTACTAACCAATACTATAATTAGGTAGCTTATAAAATTTAGAATAGGCAAGAGGTCGTTCTTTATTATAACTTCGGAAAAATTCGGAAAAAAGATGCCGTTTATGCAGATATCGTAGTTCAAGCAACTTATCTTGTTTTTAAAGCCAATAGATTTTCCTCGTTATTCAAGGTGATTCTAAAAGTGTACTTCTGGTTTTGATCTGACACTGTTTTCAGGAGTTATGAGCTATTAATTATCTCAAAATTGAATGTGATCGTCTCTTACTAGGTTGCTACCTACCGCTGCAACCTGGATACAGTTACTATGAGCTAGCGTTCGTTCTTTATCATAACAACTCTCTACAATGTTCCAGTGCAAAGCTATCTCTGGAAAAGAAAGAAAAAAAGAAAAAAAAATATATCCCGTTTAGGCAGAATGTTGTAGTAGCTGCCACTTTTCTTGATTTTCAATGCAATATATTTCCCTTGCTGTTCAAGCCAAGGGACATAAAGCTTACTATACAGGGGTTTCGGACAAGGTGGTTCTAATTGTGTACTTTTTGTTTTGATCTGACTCTTTTTTTTTAGGAACTATGGGTTTTTATATTTCTTAACATTGGACGTGATAGTCTCTTACTAGGTTACTAGCTACCGCTGCAACCCTGATGTGGAAAAGAAGAAAGAAAAAAAGATGCCGTTTAGGCAGAATAGTCTTGTAGCTGCCACTTTTCTTGATTTTCAAGCCAATATATTTCCCTTGCTGTTCAAGCCAAATGACAAAAAGTTTCCTATACAGGGGTTTCAGACATTGCGGTTCCAATGGTGTACTTTTTGTTTTGATCGGACTTTTTTTAAGAGTTATAGGTTTCTATATTTCTTAACATTGGACGTGATCGTTTCTTAATAGGTTGATAGCTACCGCTGCAACCCGGATTAGCTATTATAAAATATAAATTAATTTAGGCAAGAGGTCGATCTTTATTATAAACAGCGATGAACAGAGAGATTTAAAATTCATGAACTTCACCTCAACAGATGAAAAGATTGCTAAAAAATGGTGTCAAGGCCTATTCAAGGCATCACGTAGTCATCTTCCACATCGTCAATCCGTTTAAATGGGTCTTAAAAAGGTTCACTTAAAATTAAGTTTAGATGTGAATCTATTCGGTAAAATACCCGTAGATAACATAGTTAAAGAATTTACAACAGTAGAAGATCTGGATCTTGTCCCTTACTACAGGCGGTTTTGAACCCACAAAACCTCGAATCATGAGGCACACTTTCATCCATTGTGCTGTAGTAAGGTAATTATTAATTTGATTTTTCCACAAAACTGTGTATATACGGATAAATAGATTTTGATAAACGTATTCTAATGGCTATACTAACTTGACTATGCAAGTTAGTATAGCCAAGAGTTATTTTATCATTATAATGACGTCATATACACCACATACCTCTTTTTATTTTCTCTGTTGCATCAGTTACTATAGATAGACTTCGATCCTTACTGTAACATCATTAATCAGATATTTTAATTATTCCAATGATCGTTTTTTATTGTAACTAGGTTTCAGCCATCTCTACAGCCATGATTCTATTGGAAATTACATAATCCCTATTTATGTTTTAGTTAACATGGGCAAGGTGTCGTTCTTTATTGTATATGGACTATGGTTCGTTATTTCATTTAAAAATATCAAAAAATTTTTTAAGACTGATGAATATTTAAATAATTTGTAAAAATTAATGTTTCAATTCGAAGATTTTGTTTTTGCCTTATTATAATTGGTATGGTGAAATAATAATATGCATATGGCTCTTAAATCATACTTCTTTATGGCTCAATATGGTCTAGTGGCTAGGATACTTAACTTTCACTTAACAGGCTTGGGTTCGATTCCCGGGGTGGGAAAATTTTTAACTCTATAATCTTCGAACATTTGAACCTTTTATAATTTATAATGATGCATAATATAAATACTGTGATCTTAACTATAGTGAAGTTGCGTATGCAAGTTAGTATAGGGAAGAGTTCGATCTTTATTATAACAATGGTGTACTTTTTGTTTTGATCTGACTCTTTTTTTAGGAGTTAGGGGTTTTTATATTTCTTAACATTGGACGTGATCGTCTCTTACTAGGTTGCTAGCTACCGCTGCAACCCGGATTACTAGGTTGCTAGCTACCGCTGCAACCCAGACCTATTTAAAGTCTAAATGGAACTTCTATTAGTTAGTACTGCATTAGATCCTCTTGACTGACATCGATCCTTTATGTAATTATAATGAGCTGCATTGATTCCGTATGTATCATTTACAGTATCGATCCTTTACGTAATTCCTATACAGGGGTTTCGGACAAGGCGTTTCTACTGGTTTACTTTTTGTTTTGATCTGACTCCTTTTTAGGAACTATGGGTTTTTATATTTCTTAACATTGGACGTGATCGTCTCTTACTAGGTTGCTAGCTACCGCTGCAACCCGGATCTTTACTATAATTACTATAGGCTATAGCTCGTTGTTTAATGCAATACTTGTCGAAAGATGAACGTGTATAAATATTGCATTCACTTATTACGTCACATATGGTTATCTTTTAATGTATTATTACAATTGGAATAGTAAGAGACGAACCTCAAAGAATCAGGCAGCTAACTAAGTCCAATATAAGCAATTGTTTGTTCTTCTAATGATCATCTTTTAATTTGGCGTTTCTTACTAGTTTGCTAGCTACCACTTAAACCCGGATTATGCAATAGGTTGCTAGTCACCACTGCAGCCTAGATATTCTTATTTCTGCTACTATGGGCTAAGGTTTGTTCTTTCATGTAAAACTAGCAAAACATTTTTTAAGTCTGATGAAGATTTAACTAATGTGTCAAAAGTAAGGTTGCAAGTCGACGATTTTGTTTTGGCCTTATTATAATTGGTATGGTGAAATAATAATACGCATATGGCTCTTAAATCACACTTTTCTATGGTCCCATATGGTCTAGTGGCTAGGATAGTTAACTTTCACTTAACAGGCCCGGGTTCGATTCCCGGTGTGGGAAAATTTTTAACTCTATAATCTTCGAACATTTGAGCCTTTCCTAACTTATAATGACGTATAACATAAATACTGTAATCTTAACTATAGTGAAGTTGCCTATGCAAGTTAGTATAGGGAAGAGTTCAATCTTTATTATAAATTTTAATAAATCCAATATGGTCTAGAGGTTGGGATAGCTTTCACCCAGTTGGCTTGAGTTCAAACTTTGTACGGGAAATTTTAACTTATGATGATTTCTTAAGGAACATAATTATAATTTCTTAATGTAATAAAAATGATTTATTTTAATTACAAGAAATTTTTAACCCCATTAATTTTCTTTAAAATGAGCCATTGAACAACTCTCTACGATGTTCCAGTGCCAAGCTATCTGTTGAATTACTAACCTACACTATAATTAAGTGGCGTATATAATTTAGTATAGGCAAGAGGTCGTTCTTTATTATGAATGGAAATTACATAATCCCTATCTATGTTTCAGTTAACATGGGCTAGGTGTCGTTCTTTATTGTATTTTAGAAATAATTTATTTTAGGTACAAAAGGTTTTTAACCCAATTAATTTCCTTTAAAATGAGCTATTGAACAACCCTCTACGATGTTCCAGTGCCAAGCTATCTGTGGAAAAGAAAAAAAAAGAAAAAAATATCCCGTTTAGGCAGAATGCTGTAGTAGCTGCCACTTTTCTTTATTTTCAAGCCAATATATTTCCCTTGCTGTTCAAGCCAAGAGACAGAAAGTTTTCTATACAGGGGTTTCGGACAAGGCGGTTCTAATGGTGTACTTTTTGTTTTGATCTGACTCCTCTGTTAGGAACTATGGGTTTTTATATTTCTTAACATTGGACGTGATCGTCTCTTACTAGGTTGCTAGCTACCGCTGCAACCTGGATAAACAAAATTAAGTGCAAAAGGCGCTAGATCTAGAGATTTCCTTTAAAATGAGCCATTGAACAACTCTCTACGATGTTCCAGTGCCAAGCAATCTCTGGAAACAAAAGAAAGAAAAAAATATCCCGTTTGTGCAGAATAACGTGGTTAAAGTCAATTTTCTTGATTTTCAAGCCAATATATTTTCTTTGTTATTCAAGCCAAAGGGTGGTAAGTTTCCTTTATAGGGGTTTCGGACAAGGCGGTTCTAATGGTGTACTTTTTGTTTTGATTTGACTATTTTTCTAGGGGTTAGGGGTTTTTATATTTCTTAACATTGGACGTGATCGTCTCTTACTAGGTTGCTAGCTACCGCTGCAACCCAGATACTACATCCAACGACTATGACGTCATTGATCAATATTGTATATACAAAATTAAGTTTTTCGTGAAAAATAATTAATAGACAAAATTAAGTGCAAAAGGCGCTAGATCTAGAGATTTCCTTTAAAATGAGCCATTGAACAACTCTCTACGATGTTCCAGTGCCAAGCAATCTCTGGAAACAAAAGAAAGAAAAAAATATTCCGTTTGTGCAGAATAACGTGGTTAAAGTCAATTTTCTTGATTTTCAAGCCAATATATTTTCTTTGTTATTCAAGCCAAAGGGTGGTAAGTTTCCTTTATAAGGGTTTCGGACAAGGCGGTTCTAATGGTGTACTTTTTGTTTTGATCTGACTATTTTTCTAGGAGTTAGGGGTTTTTATATTTCTTAACATTGGACGTGATCGTCTCTTACTAGGTTGCTAGCTACCGCTGCAACCCAGAAAACCAAAAAAAGTTTAGTTCCAGGATACAATAATAACTTTGAACTGAGATAAAAAAAAATTTCTTCCAGGAGACAAAAAGTAAAACTAATTATAAAATTTTCATGTATTTTTGTTGTTTAAATTAAGAACTTACTATTACTGATTAGGCATCATAAATTTTTTTCAGTTTACATAATAATTTTAGCGATTAAGCCAAAAAAGAAAATTTTGGTTCCAGGAGTTTCGGTTACGATTGAGACAAGTAGCTATTATTACTAAAGAGTTCATTACCATGAACTGTTTGATTGCTTCAAAATTCAAATATCTTTGAAAAGACTGCAGTAAGAAAATACATCAAAAATGAAATTTTTTTGACAAAATTGATTCTACTTTAAAAAGTATTTTATTTTTAATTACAAAAGTGACTAGATGTTGCAATTTCCTTTAAAATGAGCTATTATACAGCTCTCTATGATTTTCCAGTGCCCAGCTAGCTGAGCAAAAAAAAAAAGCGGAAAGAAAAAAATATCCCGTTTGTGGAGAATAACGTGGTAAAAGTCAATTTTCTTGATTTTCAAGCCAATATATTTTCTTTGTTATTCAAGCCAAAGGGCGGTAAGTTTCCTTTATAGAGGATTCGGACAAGGCGGTTCTAATGGTGTACTTTTTGTTTTGATCTGACTCTTTTTTTAGGAGTTGGGGGGTTTTATATTTCTTAACATTGGAGGTGATCGTCTCTTACTAGGTTGCTAGCTACCGCTGCAACCCGGAAAACTTTTATTCCAGGAGACAAAAAACAAAACTAATTTTAAAATTTTCAGGTATTTTTCTAGTTTAAATTAAAAAATTGGTTTTTCGTGGAAAAATTTATTCTCTTTTAGAAATAATTTATTTTAAGTCACTAAAGATTTGTAACCCAATTAATTTCCTTTAAGATGAGCTATTGAAAAACTCTCTACGATGTTCCAGTGCCAAACTATCTGTGGAAAAGAAAAAAAAAGAAAAAAGAAAAAAATATCCCGTTTGGGGAGAATAACGTGGTTAAAGTCAATTTTCTTGATTCTCAAGCCAATATATTTCCCTTGCTGTTCAAGCCAAATGAAAGAAAGTTTTCTATACAGGGGTTTCAGACATGGCGGTTCTAATGGTGTACTTTTTGTTTTGATCTGACTCCTTTTTTAGGATCTATTGGTTTTTATATTTCTTAACATTGGACGTGATCGTCTCTTACTAGGTTGCTAGCTACCGCTGCAACCCGGGCTCCTAAAAATAATCTTCTAATGATCGTCCTTTAATTTAAAAATATATTTTTTTCTAGAATTTTGTGCGATTATAAAGAAGATATTTCCTTTATACTTTTGTCTTTTAATATTTTGATTTCATTTCGTCCTTTCCTAATTAATTACACAATACACTAGATGTAGCAATATGCTTTAAAATGAGCTATTAGACATAAACTGAACCATTAACCATTAATAGTAAACTGGTTACAAACAGGAAAAAGCCTACGGCATTTTCTTCTTTCAAATAGTAAGAGACGAATCTCAAACAATCAAGTGACTAACTAATTCCAATGTATACAATGGTTTGATATTCTAATGATTGTATTTTAATATCTTTTCAACACCTTGTAAATAGTAACCTTTGATTACTGTAAGCATCATCTATATAATGGTTCCTTATAACACTTCAGTTACTATGGACTGAAGATCGTTCTTTAATGTAGGTGGAAAAATTTATTCTCTTTTAGAAATAATTTATTTTAGTTACTATAGATTTTTAACCCAATTAATTTCCTTTAAAATGAGCTATTGAACGACCCTCTACGATGTTCCAGTGCCAAGCTATCTGTGGAAAAGAAAAAAAAAGAAAAGAGAAAAAAATATCCCGTTTGGGGAGAATAACGTGGTTAAAGTCAATTTTCTTGATTTTCAAGCCAATATATTTCCCTTGCTGTTCAAGCCAAGGGACAGAAAGTTTCCTATACAGGGGTTTCGGACAAGGCGGTTCTAATGGTGTACTTTTTGTTTTGATCTGACTCCTTTTTTAGGAGCTATGGGTTTTTATATTTCTTAACATTGGACGTGATCGTCTCTTACTAGGTTGCTAGCTACCGCTGCAACCCGGATGTTAAAAATGAAATTCTTTTATGACAAAATTTCCTCTTCGTATGCAAGATGATGTTACATTGCATTATATCGATTAGTCTTCATAGTATTAGATTATCTTGTCAGGTTATCTTGTTAGATTATCTTGTCAGATCCCCCCCCCCCACCTTTTTGTAAAATTTAGAAAGAAAAGAGATTGTTAATTTTGATTCTAATCTACCACCTAAAAAGGGAAAAAATCTTTTCGACTTTCCGCCATTTGCTAATGCAATCAAATATAGAGAATGTGTTGAAGTACATTTTGACCTAAACCTAATCAAGTTGAATTTAAGCAAAAAAAAAATATTATACAATGATCAATTTTTTTTAATGCTAATTGTCATTTTTACTGGGTTTCTTTACAAATTTACTAAGTTAAGAAATCAGTCCATTACTTTAATGTTAAAATCTAAGAAAATTGCATCAATTAGACTTAACCCGCTTGGCGTCTGAACAGCTCATATTTTACTTGAGGTAACAAAAATAAAAGCAGTTAACATTGGCAAAAATATTCGTTGTAGTTTTCATTCAGTTTAAGGTTCTGGATTGAATCATGAAAATTTGTTTTTACCCTTATGAGTACCTTTGTCAGCTCTGATGTAAAGGAGGTCCTAGGCAGTCAATCATTTTGATCAAAAGTTTTCGTCAATCGATTGACGTGTCCTTTAATCAACCTTCAATCGACCCTTCAATCTTTACCAAAGCTAATCTAACACACTGCTTTTGATCAAAATGATTGAGTCATTCAAACTCTCTATCAATCACCGTCAACGCTTGACTCAAGCGTCAAACAGGTTCCTAGACGGTCAGTCATGCTTGAGTTAATCGAATGACGGAAGCTTTTTATCAAAATGATTGACCGTCTAGGGTCTCCTTAAAACTTCATGTTTAATTATTTAAATAAACATTGCTACAAAAGAATAGATGGAATTTAAGGCTAATCTAACACACTGCTTTTGATCAAAATGATTTAGTCATTCAAACTTTATATCAATCACCGTGAACGCTTGACTCAAGCGTCAAATAGGCTCCTAGACGGTCAGTCATGCTTGAGTTAATCGAATGACGGAAGCTTTTGATCAAAATGATTGACCGTCTAGGGTCTCCTTAAAACTTCATGTTTAATTATTTAAATTAACAGTGCTACAAAAGAAAAGATGGAATTTAAGGCTAATCTTTGATCTTACAGAAAAACTAAAAAAACCTGAAAAGACAAACTATAAGCTATGAAAGGAAATTAGAATCAGGAAAGATATGAAGAGGTAAATAGAAACCCAACATGTAATATAAAGTCAAAGGCTGTAATAAAACAGTTATCAGTATAATTTTTCATTTTTTATAATTTTAAAACAAGTTAATCTTCAAATTCCTTGGAGGAAATTAAAATTTTAAATCCTTCTATATAAGTATTAAATAAAAATTTAATAAACGATGATATCAAATTATTATAATCTTAGTTGTAATTAAAACTGTTTCAAAAGGCATATTTGCCTATTAGTCGAGAAGGATTAAATGTTTTTGGCAGCACGAGTAAACAAAAAGATAAAAAACATGTAAAAAAATGATAGAAAAATTAAAAAAAATGTAAAAATGTTAAGCATCTTAGGATTTGGGGACTGAGATGGGGGGTAGGTCTGAAGGCTCCCGCCTTATGTACATGCCATCCACTGCATTGAAATGTTCTGGAGATATTACAAATGAATTTTAAACAGGAACTGCAGGGGCTGAAGTATTTTATAAGCTACTATCACTTCTTTAATATTAGGCGGAAAAAAAGTCACGAGACGAAAAGTGACTTACAAAAAAAAAAAAAAAACAATAACTAAATCTTTTAAATTGGTTACTCTAAACTTTTTTTTACCATATTATTAGCCTACCATTTGTTTTAATTTATTTTATGTGTTTTTGTAATCCAGCTCAGGGGACTTTACCTTCAACCCTTCAGAGCCAGGAATGGTGCTTAGGGTGTCTAGGAAAATCCGCTAGACATCTTAGAGCTGAAGTGCAGCCCTGACGTCCTCCCACTGTAGCTGAGGAGGTAATTTCACTCTTCCCAGATTCTTGCCGTACCGCCGTCTTAAGGTGTGGAATATGAGATATAAGATATTTTTCTGCAAAAAAATTCCTTTCACAAGCTCCGAAGGGCCAAATTCGGATTTTGGAGTTATGAAAAACAATATCAGCAAAAAAAATCATAAAAAAGCACGACAACTAAAAAAATGGCAAAGGATGCTAAAACAACAATGTCAGAATGACAAACCGTTCTTTAGTCAAAAATATTAAACTGTAAAATGCCAACGAGTTAAAAAGGTGAAAGCTGATAAAAAATGAAATAATACATACATTAAAAAGGTTAAAAAAAGAACGTATAAAAAGGGGAGGGAACAAAACAAGTGAACGAACAAAAAAATTTGGTACCCACAGTAACAAATAATAAAGCAGGAAAACCAGTGGTTTTTTTTTTATCAGTAATGAAGGGGACAAAGATTTTTCCACATCTGGAGATAAAGTAACAAATGGGGGACAAGATAAGACCGAGTTTAGAAACAGTCCAACTCAGAACGGATCAGAACGGATCAGAACGGTATTTGGGCGGGGAGTGTCTTTTGGGGAAAATGTTTTACGTGCGAGGGTTTGTTATTACATTTTTTGCAAAGGTGTGTCTTGGTCGTCCTCTATTGCACCTCTCTCGGGGTGCCACTCATATAGCACCCTGTACTAAAAATTCGATCTTCTGGCATATGAAGGACGTGACCAAGGTACATTTATCTCCTATGTTTCTAGAGGTCAGTAACTAATGGCTGACTGGTCCGCCGGTGAAGTTCTATGTTGGTGGCCTTTTCTTGCCACGATAACTCAGGGGTAAATGGGTCAAAATAGTGTTGATCTCCCACTCCCTTCAGATGGATCCCTGATTTATCCATTTACTTTTTATATCTTAGTTTGTACTTCATATGTTAACATTTTTGATGCTGAAGTCGATTTTCTAGGAAGATTACCGAATTCTTGAGGTGAAGAAGGGCTCTGATTTTGAAACTATTAGAGGTGCGTTCTTTCGGTTGGCAAAAATATACCATCCTGACAGTGATTCTAAATCCAGTGATGCAGAAAAGTTCAGAAAAGTTGAACAAGCGTACCGAAGACTCCAAGAAAAGTTAAATAAAGAGCAAACAGCAGGCATTACTGGTGCTAAATCTGAGGAGGATAAGCTGAACAGAAGAAGTGAAGGGGAGTGTGATATTGAGGTAGTTCCCGTTGATAATAATTCAGTTAATAAATGCTAGAGATGCTTTTTTATTGTAAGCTTTCGAGTAAAACTCAAAAATGCTTTCGAGTAATTTATAATGAATCTAGTGTTGCAAAATTAAATAAAAAGAAACTATTTTTTTTTTAACTGAAAGTAAGGAGCGACGTTAAAACTTAAAACGAGCAGATATTATTCCGTATATGAAAGGGGTGGCCCCCTCCTCAACGCCTCACTCTTTACGCTAAGGGTTTTCATTGTTTAAAAAATAAAGTTGTGAGACAGAGTCAAACTTTAGCGTAAAGAGCGAGGCGTTGAGGAGGGAACCGCCCCTTTTGTATACGGAATAATTTCTCTTCGTTTTACGTTTTAATGTCGCTCCTTACTTTCAGTTAAAAAACTTGTCTTTTTGTTTAATTTCTGAACGTTTTTAAATTAATGTAGACTTTGATTTTGGCTCACCGTACATGAATAATTAAAACTAAGTTTGCATATTAATTTTACTTTTTTTGGCTAAATGGCTTTCTCGAAATTTTGTTCTGACGTAACTTACGTAACAAACTTCTATATTCGTATGTTTTTGTTACGTATATTAGGGAGTTCGCCCCCCCCCTAGTCAATACCTCACTCTTTACGCTTAAGTTCGGATTTTGTTCGAATCACAATTCCCTGAATCACAAAGGCAGGTTAATTAGAATAGATAGCTCTTTGAAAGTACTGAAAAAAAACTTTAGCGTAAAGAGCGAGGTATTGACTAGGGGGCGAACCTCCTCATATACGTAATAATTTCTATTCGTTTTAAGTTTTAATGTTGCTCCTTACTTTCAGTTGAAAAGACTTTTTTTTTATTTAATTTCTGATCGTTTTTTAAATAGTGCTAGAAATCCGGCGCCCCCTTCATAGAAATGTCCCTTCCCCCAAGGGCACATCCTCCATGGAAATATCCTCCCCATAACACCCTCGTCTGACCCCCCCCCCCCAACAGAAAAAATCCCTCCTGAAATCGTCTATATACTTCTCATTAACCAATACTATATGTAAACAATGGGCAAAGTTCATAACTTGCAGCCCTTCCCCCGGAACTGTGGGGTATTAAGTTATCATCAAAGACATATTTTTTAGATTTTAGACTATGCTGAACAAAAGGGCTACCTCAAAATGTTGATTGGGTGACTTCGGGAGAAAAATGAGCGTGGGAGGGGGTCAAGTTGCCCTCAAATTTTTTTGGTCACTTGAAAAGGGCACTAAAACTTTTAATTTCCGTTTGAATTAGCACTCGCACGATATTCTAGAACTACTGGATAGATGCGATCACCCCTGGGGGAATAAAAACAAAGAAATAAATACGCATCCGTGATCCTTTTTCTGGCAAAAAATACAAAATTCCACATTTTTGCAGATAGGAGCTTCAAAGTTCTATAGCAGGGTTTTCTGATACGCTGAATCTGATGATGTGTTTTTTATTTAAGTTCTATTACTTTTAGGGGTTGTTCCCCCATTTTTCGAAAATAAGCCAAATTTTCTCAGGTGCGTAACTTTTGAGGGGTAAGATCAAACTTAATGAAACTTATATATTTGAAATCAGCATAAAAATCTGATTCTTTTGATGTATCTATTGGTATTAAAATTCCGGTTTTTAGAGTTTTGGTTACTATTGAGCCGGGGCGCTCCTTACTTACAGTTCGTTACCACGAACTGTTTGATTATCGTAAAACAAAAATTCGGTTAGTACAATTGGCAAAATAAGGTAAAATAGGTAAAATAAGGTACTCCCTAGGAAGTACGGGTTAAGATTGGTGTTTTATAGTTGTCCTGTAGCTACAAGACCAGTTGAGCATTTCTTTTTAAGCATCACTTAAGTATTTTAATGCAATTTTTTTATGATTCCGGTTTTCTGGGCTTAAAAAAGGCAATGGCCCTTCATCTAGAGATTCATCAATTTAATTAACTGTCTAGTTTATCCCTTTCGTAATGTTGTACCTAGGGTAATACATCAGCAATTGGACAGTGCCTGATTTCAGACATCTATTTTGAAAAAAAAAAGAATTATACAAAAATAAAATAAATAAATCACACTTGCCATTATTTGGGAGTAAAAACATATTAGGAAATTTTTTCCACATTTAAACCTAAGAAACGTTACCCTAACAGCCTTACATGTTTAAATACTCGCATGCAGCCACATTCCTCATATCATATACATACTATTTTTGATTCATTTATAAAACTACCGAATACGATTAAAATAAGATATTTGTATCACATTGATGACATTGATTAACTAAGTACTGGATCATAAGAGCGGAACATTCAGTCACTTTCACAGTCATTAAGATAGTCATCAACAGGATTTGCTTGCAAATCTAGCTCCTCTCCCTCAGACTTAGATTCTGATTCAGGTGACTGTGCTAGTTCCGAAGTCTCCCCACCCCCATAATGAAAGTCCTGGATACGTCCCTGAGGAGTATAAATTAATTTCTACCTCCACCCTCCAATCGTCTCTCCTTTAGAGCTAAATCTGTATTTATCTGAAGATTCTTTCAAACAACTGCCGAAACACAAGGACCGTTAAACTAGAATAAATTTTTTTTTTAGACAATCATTCGGTAACAACTCATTCGGTAGCAATTCGTTGAAAAGCAGAATAAATCTGAAGAAAAGGGCTATTGAGGATATTGATTCTGCTTTGGCTCTCCACATTGTTGAAACTCCAGATCATTTAGTTCTTTTTGATGAGGCGACTTTAATATATGAAGCAAATGGCTCCCCACATTCTTTTAGGAGGCAATTGAAATTTTAAGAGACCTTGCTTTTAATAGAGACACTGGAGGTATTCCTTCAAACCAATTTATAATAACTTAAAATTAAAGGATTCAAATAAAGTTTTTTTTCAGTTTAAATTAAGATTATGTGTCCACACTTTTAATGAAAACTAGGTCAGTAGACAAGCTAAGTCAATCACTTAGCAGAGAATTCTCGCCCAATCTAATTGGCGAATAGTCTTTTATTTACTTTGGCTTGTTTTTTTTTTGGTTTGTTTGATTCAGTTTTCTTCTACTCAGTTAGAGCTAATTCTCCAAAAGATTAGTTCTCCTTTTTTTAGCATTGAAGACGACTAGGCGGAAGTCCCTGATGAAATATCTGCCTCTATCATTTTTGCTTCTTTTTTTCCGCTGGCTGACATTACCCTCATTTTTCTCAGCTATTTAATTTTTTTCTTGTTTGTCACATGTCAATTCTGCTTCTAGCCCTTTCTGTCTTTAAAAGTACTAATATAATTTTATTTCAGCTAGCATTTCACCATTTTAAAATTATAATTACCGGTGCTATAATACACTTTATCGTTGTGATAACAAGAGACCTATATCGTTGTGATAACAAGAGACCTAAGTCAAACAGACCGCCTTTTAATCCTGAAACACAGCTATACACAAAACAAAATCATAATAATAATAATTTATTATAAGCCAAAAAACAGGCCATACAGAACAGTATTCTTAATTACACTTTACAAGAAAAATAAAATAAATATCAAGTTTCACTTATTGATGTCAACGCTTCATTTACATATTTACATAACTGCCTGATTGTCCTTTTTACAGTCGTTTTTAGGATCCCCGGGAACTCCAAGTTACCACCCTCAAAAATACTTTTCCCTTAATAGAGAAAGTTGCTGGCACTCGGTGAGAATATGGGCCACATCCTCAATACCTAGGTTACATCTGGGGCAAGAGTAATCCGCATCTGCATCTGGGGCCACCCTTTTTCTTTCAAATACTCTTTTTCTATTTTTTAGTGGCAGGCAATTCGCTCGGATCCGAAACCAAGTCCTCAATATCTCCCCGGGTAATCCTAGTTTAAAATAATATTCAAATCCAAATATCTCTTTTACATGGGAATAAAACTTCAATGTTTCAGATGTTTTAACTGCCTGGGTCCACATTTGGACTTCCTGGTTTTTTATTCTTTCTATAATCATAGCCAAAAACGGCTTACCCTGATCTGCGGGTCCTAGCCCCTCATTCCAAATATATGATAATCCTAATCCATCTAAAACATTTTTTATTTGGTACGGCCACGATCTTTTACGTTTCGACCGTAGCATCTCCACATAAGCTGCTTTTGCTAACCTATCTTCTGGCAGACTTAGAACTTTTAGCCTATTCAATCTTTTTTTGACAGCATCTTCGCGCTTTTGTGCTCTGAAAATTACAAGGCTTCCTTAAATATGTCAGTAAAATATGTAAGATACCGGTAAAATACGTGAAATACTGGTAAAATACATAAAATACGTAGAATACGTAAATTACGTAAAATAGGTAGAATACCAATTTTACGGGGGTCCGTAAGATTACAATAAAATACGTAAAATACCCAATTTTACCGTGACCAATATTACCAGTACAACACTAAATGGATCTTACTCTAGTTTGTCTCTGCGTCTGAAATAATGGTGGGGTTTTTTGCAGGTCTTTTTTCTTAAAAGAATAAGTTTTTTATTTATTTAGTGGTCTCAAATACTTCAATTCACGTCCTCAGGGATTTACTAAGACAACGTTTTAGACGACGAAAATTATAGACTCATGGCTCTTTACTAAGACAACGCAATTTCGTTGACTACGATGAATCTATATAAAGTAGATAAGACTTGGCCCATTGCCTGAACAATTCTTCTGGAAAAGGGAGTTACTTGTCCATCTAGACTTGGCTGGGAAGGATGCACAGGCTCCAGACCCCTTTCAACTCTTGTGTTATAAAAATTATCAGTTTTGGAATAGTTGCCAGGTTTGAGTGCTGTGGACCATTCTCTAAATAATGGCTGAAGGATTTTACTCAGTAAAAGATGTACCCCATCTATATAAGCGTGGTTATAAAGGAGGGGAGATCATCCCCTAAGGCCTCATCTCGGTTTTTGTTGTTATATTGGTTATGAATCCTGGCATAATTTTTATTTAGCGAGTTTTAACATGTCCATCAGTTTTCAAAATTTAGCTATGTATCTATTTTCAATAAATGGACCCTGAACAATCAGGATTCCTGAGAGGTATAGCAAGTCTGTATGGATGATTTTTAGAGATGAGGCATGAAATCTAGATATACATGTCATATATATATATATATATATATATATATATATATATATATATATATATATATATATATATATATATATATATATATATATATATATATATATATATATATATATATATATATATATATATATATATATATATATATATATATATATATATATATATATATATATATATATATATATATATATATATATATATATATATATATATATATATATGTGTGTGTGTATATATATATATATATATATATATATATATATATATATATATATATATTGAATATTCCAAATATCGGTGAGATCTCCGTGTTAGAGAACCTCAGTGGAAGTGCCAGCAAAAATTTTGCGTATCGGTAAAAACTGCTCCGTATTTTCGACGCTCGGTGAGAGACAGCACTTCCCGCAAGGGGGATATATACCAAATTATGGGAGAGACAACAGCATTGAAAAGTTTTCAAACAGTTCGTGGTAACGAACTGTAAGTAAGGAGTGGTCAATGTAACCGAAACTCTAAAAAACAGAATTTTGATACCAATCGATACATCAAAAGAATACATCAAAGTTTGACTTTCTCACAACTCTATTTTTTTTTAAATAAAAAACTTTAGTGTAAAGAGCGAGGCGTTGAGGAGGGGACAGCCCCTTTCATATACGGAATAATTTCTGTTCGTTTTAAGTTTTAATTTCGCTCCTTACTTTCAGTTCAAAAACTTGTTTTTTTTATTTAATGAAATAATAAAACGATTGAATGACCTCTTGCATTTGACTGTTTTTCCTTAAACCGATGACAAACAAAAAAGTACGTAGAGCAATAGGGAAATCTTTTTGAAATACAGTGAAGATAATTTGAATGATTATTTAGGCCCTATGTTCAAGGGCCGTCCTCAGCTAAAATAAAAAAGACTCACAACAACATGCAACCAATAAAACGAAAAATTAAAAAAAATTTTCAAAGCAGTCCCAGCACAAATTATTTCCACTGTCTTGCAAAAAGATTTCCCTATTGTTCTTCGTACTTTTGTTGTTTGTTATGAAAAGGCAGTGTGGTCTTCGTCGCTATTTTCCTTAAGCCGATGGAATAGATCTACAGATTGAATCGATCAATAGGCCTCTAGTGGATCTAAGCGTCTCGCCGTAAGTGATTCCAAGGTATTTCAAAGACTGGGACTGCTGGATTCTAATACTATCGATGACTAGATTAACATCTGCCGAATTAGCACCGTTAAAAACAATAAATTCCGTTTTTTCAATGTTGATCCGTAGTCCTATTCTTCTGTATAGGGTCACTAGGAGGTGAATATTCTTTTGTAAACCTCTTAGCGTGCTGCTTAGGAGCAACAAGTCGTCTGCATCAGTCCTGAATAGTTCTTATTCTGACAAAGGGTAGTAGGTCCACTTTATAACCAAGTGTCTTTAAAAATGCTGGCCAAGGGTTCGAGAACTATTAGATGTCATTTTATCACCAATCCCTGAATAGTTCTTATTCAAACGAGATCTAACGTGACTTATAGACTATCTTGGGAAGACTGGGGGGGATAAATAGATTTAGGCTCTAAGATTTCCTATGTGATCCTCTTGTTATAGAAGAGGATCTACCCTACACTGTTTTTATTCCAGCAAGCTTCAACATGTCCACCTTTTTATTGAATGTATGTATGAAAAGTGAATGAGTGTCAGAGACCATTTCCTAAATAAGCTGTAACTTATATTGATTCGAAAAATGTGCCACATGGCCGTATTGACAAATGGTTGAGGAATGGGAACTCTGGCCATAAGATTTCTATGGGGCCCTTCGCGTCGATTCGATGTAAGAGACCTTGTAAATCATTTTACTAGTTTCTCTTTTCAAATTGTATAGTATTTTAATTCAATTTCAATCTAACTAATTTAGTTTACCTAAAATTAGAATATTAGAAGCCAGGATAATGACAGTGGTCCAGTGGAAAGTGACAGTGGTCCAATTAGTTAGAAAGAAATTCTATTTATTTCTAGCTAATTTAGTTTACCTAAAATTAGAATATTAGAAGCCAGGATAATGACAGTGGTCCAATTAGTAAGAAAGAAATTCTATTTCCTTCTAACTAATTTATTTTACCTAAAATTAGAATATTAGAAGCCAGGGTAATGACAGTGGTCCAGTATAGCTCCGAGACGAGGACGCTTCGAAAGGCTGAGAATGATTTGAAAAAGTTTTCTAGAGGAATTTTCTATAGATAGTCTGAGATACTCGTTTGACAGACCGCATATCAAGCAATAAGCGGTTGAAAAATGCGGCTTGATCCCACTCTCTAGGCTGCAATGAAAGAAAGGTTAAGATCCATCTTTGGCCACACTAAAAGCAGATCGTCCCCGAATGGTGTGAGGAGTGGCCTTACAAGCCGGTTTGAGGGAAAATACCACTTACTGGGAGGGGTAAAGAGTGAAACTTTGAACAAGTTAGGATAAAGGGGGAGTGGCCACAGGCCTGGGATTGGGGTCACAGGCCGTTTGGTGTTGCAATGAGTTTTTCAGTGGTAGTAGTTAATTCTGTTTCGTCTCCAAGATGGAAATCCTAAATCTTTCTTTTAATATTTGAAATTTTGTTTTAGCACACTGCGCCACAGCATCGACAGTTTTTAAGTTATGAGGGCTATGGACATGGTTCTCTGTATCAAAGGGAAAAGCAGCATCAAAAAAGGAAAGCTGAGAAAGCGACAGAAAATGTATTCGTGCATCGAATGAAAAAAGCTGGTATGCTGGATGAAAATCCACTTGTTGCTGCTGAATCAAAGGAGGCAAAAAAGATCAAAACGAGGTAAGTGAATTTGATTAGCTTTTCTATATAGCTCATTTTTCTTACTTACTATGTGCATCGTTATAACGGTTATTAAGTAAGGGTTTATTGCTAAGTTTAGTGTTTATTTGAAGATTAGATAAGATTTTATTAATACAACAGCTGAGAATGCAGGGAGAAAGAACAAGAAGCAAAACAAAAGCAAAAGTTGAAAAAAGAAGATAAAAGGAGAAAGTAAAAGGAGAAAATAAAACGTATACGAGATGTGGCTATAAAATATCGGTACTAAGGCTCTCAGGACTGGTTTCTCTCTAAGAGAGAGAGAGAGAAACATGTATGTGTGATTTTTCTTCTGGCAAAAAAAAAAAAGAAAATACAAATTGCATATTTTTGCAGCTTGAAACCTCATAGCAGGGTTCTCTGATACCCTGATTCTGATGGTGTGGTTTTCATTTAGATTTTGTGAATTTTAGGGGGTGTCTCTCTCCTTTTCTGAAAATTGGGCAAATTTATTGACAATTATCATTTTTCTGGCTAAAAAAGAACACCAGCTCTTGTATAAACGAAGTGCACGGCCAGAATAATTTCTTTACAGAAATGGGAGGTGCAACATACGAAAGAGCTACACAGGCTACACAGCTTCGAAGCTGCTACACAGCTTCAGGCTACACAGCTTGCAACCGTTCTCTTTTGGCGACTTCCTACTTCTTTTTTGGTATTATCAGTCCAGTTATTTTATTGCCTCACCCCGTACACCCCACTACCTACTAAAAACAAAAACATCAATCAAGCGCTCATCACTCACTACTTACCAAAGCCAGACTGGAGTAATGTGCCTTGCTGAATAAACAGACCAGTGCACAATCCCAACTTGGGCCAGAGACATCAACCGCTTGTGGGCGTAAAAAAGGACCAGAGATCAAAAATGCTTTTGTAACTTTTATAAGGCACCAGACAAATGACACTTTCTAATCAACTTAGGTACAGTAATCCAGGCAAAGTGACAAGCAGTCATGGGGTTGAAACCTGATCTGACTGATGGACTGAATCCGGAATCCAAATATTATTGTAATTACGAAGATAATGTGTGGTATGATGAAGAGTATATCCAGGATTTTTTTTTGTTTGGGGAGGGGGCTACAGTTTTTTTTTAAACGCATCAAAAATTTGTTTATATTCAATTTTTTACGTTTTTAGGAGTCGGGCAAACATTTTGGGGGAGGGGGGTCAAACTACCTAACCCTCCCCCCTGAATACGACCTTGGGAATGGTCAGAGACAAGAGGCAGTTTAGTCTTAGGGGCAGCAGGAACATCACCATGTAACTGGAAAAATCAAACGAAAGACACACGTGAAATAATGTAAAGCGAATTCCAATTAATTAATAATTTATTAATAGAATTCTTTGTATCAAGAATAAGGTTCCTTACTACTACTACTACTAACAACTAACCGCAGCACCGAGCCGTCTGAGGCCAACACAGCTACGCCCGCTCCTCCTCCATCCCAATCTATTCAAAGCCTCCCTGCTTACACTCTCCCAGAAAGTTCCCGTTTCCCTTAAATCGTACTTTATGACGTCCTCCCAGACGAGGACGACCGGCTTTCCGTTTAACCCTAGGCGGTTGGCCGAAAAGGATACTTTTCGGCAATCCATCATCCTTCATCCGCACAACGTGCCCTAGCCACTTCAACCTTTTTTTCATTATAGCCCTAGAAAGCGGGATTGAACCACATTTTTTGTACAGCCTACTGTTTTAAATACGATCAGTCAGCTGGGTACCCAGAACAATCGGTGGGCAATTTCTCTGGAGCGAGCAAATCTTCATCCGCTTTTGGAGCGCCCATGCTTCAGAGCCATATTTGAACTGTCATCACTGTAGCTTCTAATATTCTAATCTTGGTTTGCAGACTTATCTTCCTATTCCTGCTATTCTACTTTTAACATCTTAACTGCTCCCACCGTCTTTACTAATAATATTACCAAGGTAAGTGAAGCTGCCCAACTGATCAATCTTTTTGTTACCCAGTGTCACCTCTTCATCTTCACTTATTCTTAGCCTTAGTGACTTAGTCTTCCTAACATTAATTTTTAAACCTATTCTAGCACCCTGATCTCGCAAAACCTCTAAAAGTTTATTCAGTTTGCTCACGCTTCTATCTAGGATGCTTAAATCATCAACATAATCAGCATAAGTCCAGGAGACTTTTTCCTCCCCATTTGATTCCGTGGTCTCCCATTGCCTTTCCTGTGCTCCTTAAGACAAAAGTCTATCAAAATAATCCCTATAAAGAGGGATAGAAAACAACCCTGCTTAATTCCTGATTTAATACAAAACCAGTTGCTAACCTCATTTTCTACCTTAACCGCTGTAGTGTTATTCTCGTACATATCACTAACCACTTTAATGTATTTTTCTGGTATACCATAAAAGGCTAAGACCTTTGCTAAAGTTCTTCTATCAACAGAATTGAACGCTTGCTCATAATCTATAAAACTGAGTACAAAACGTGTTTGACAGCTCAGGTAATTCTCAATTATTAACCTGAGAGTGAAAATTTGGTCGACACATCTTCTACCTTTTCTAAAATCGCACTGTTCTTCTCTTAAAACTTTGTTTGCAGCATCTTTCAGTCTAAAAAGTAATATCCTACCTACAGAGACCAGACTAACGCCTCGATAATTACCACACTCACCCTTATCACCTTTCTTATAAAGTGACTTAATTTAGGTTCTTATAAAATTGTTAGGTACTTCCCCTTTTTCAGAAATCATATTTATAATCTTCAGTAACTTATTTCTAACCTCAGAGCCACCGAATTTAAGAAACTTATTTACCACACTATCATCACCTGAAGCCTTATTGTTTTTTAATCCTTTTAGTACTGTCGCTAATTCTTCCTCACAAAACAAATCTTCCTTCAAATCCAAGGTATCCCAAACTTTTTCATTTTCCTCTATATCTTTTCCTGCAACTCTATGTTGGTTTATCAAATTCTCAAAATGTTCTGCCTATCCCTCTTTAACTCTTTCCTTATCACTAATTGTTGCCCCGTTCCTATCTTTATCTGGGACAAGTCCGGATTGCAAGTCTAGTACCTCCGACTCATTATATAACCATGCCTACAAATATTATGCTACCACGAGGAGGCAGGCCATAGTAGATAAATTAGCTAGAAAGAGGTTTTCAGGCCGAGAATTCCCGTCAAAACAGACCAAGCCCAGAAGACTTGTCCATTAATCAGAATCCCGTGCGAATGCTGTGTTGTTTACTAGGGTATAATTTCCTCGAGGGGCGCCACTCCTCAAGTGTGAATGGAGTTGACCTTAAGGTTCTCAGTCTTGCAGGTATACAGTCATACAATAAGAAACGCAAGACTGAATTAAACTGTGTAAATTTATTTAAATTTAAACTGAATTAAATTTTTAGAATCGACCCAAGAAGGATCTGTGTGAGCTTTCTAATAATTCCGAGATTCCTCGATATCTTCATTTTAATTTACTAATATGATGCCTGAAGGAAAGATTCTCATCAAGAAGAATACCGAGGAAGCAAGCAGAACGATCGGCAGGGCTACTTAGACAACCCATTGAAACATTAATTTCTGACAGTAGTGGGCAACCCTGAGGAATTCGCTAAAAAATCAGGAAGTTTGACTTAGAAAAATCTAATGCCAGGCAGTTGGCATCGAACCACAGAATTACTATTTTGAACAAAACAGTTAACTTAATACAGATCTCAGGATCCGATATGACAGCATTACCAAGTGTACTGTCGTCTGAAAACGTAACTAGAATGTAATCACCACTTAACGGAGATCTACAATTGTGGGCATGGAAAGATTCGGGGTGACACAGACGATATTTAACTGTATGTTTTTGGTTTAAACCTAAGATCATTAAAATAAACTAAGAAAAGAACTGGCCCTAGAACTGAGCCTAACGGGACCCCAAACTCAAGCTGAGGTGGTGAGCGAACAAGAATATCTACGGAAATAACGCTTTCAGGGAAACAAGAATCAAACCACTCTTGTACTGTAATGGTATAATTACCATTACAGTTTGAAGAATTAATAACCATTACAATTTGAGTAATTAATCACCATTACAATTTGAAGAATTAATTATCATTACAATTTGAAGAATTAATTGCCATTACAATTTGAAGAATTAATTACCATTACAATTTGAAGAATTAATTACCATTACAATTTTAAGAATATAATTTTATGGCTCAAGGAATCAAAAGCTTTTCAGACGTCGAAAGATATTGCGGTACAAATCAGACATGAATCAAAAGCTGAAAGTAAAAATAGAAAAAACTCAAGCATGCTCAAGCTTTCTTTGATCGCAAGCCAAACTGAAAATCATGAAACAAAATTCTTTGCCTCGAAAAATGAAGGTAGAAAAGGGAAAGCTTAGAATTTTCAAAAATCCATTTAAATACAGGACATACAGATATCAGCCGATAAGTAGCTGGGTTAATTCAATGTCCATCTTTATATGAAACAATGACTCGGGCCCTTTTAAGTAAACTAGGAAAAATTCCATTCTCTAAAGGTAGATTTACAAGTCTTATCAGGGGAGATATAATTAAAGAAACAATTTTCACTACCTTGGTGGGTATACAATCGGTACCGGAAGACGCTGAATCTTTTAACCCATTGACAAGTCTACTCTTCCCAACCCCAGAAACTGATCCCAAGGACATCGATTTCAAGCAAGTTTGACCACGATACCATTTGAGGCTAGGCTTAAAAAGACAATAGTTTGATTGAAGAAGCAGTTATTTTCCTCCCTTTTGCAAAATAGGAGGCAAATGCCTCTTGAACATTAAGTTCAATCTGAACAACTGAGCCACCGAACTTGAAGGGAAAAAGACGGTGGAGACAAATTTTTTTTTACTTGAAAAGTTTTACGAATATTCTTTCGGCAATTCGAAAATTCCTGAGACAAATAAAGGCGCTTAGCATCCTGTATCAAAGAGTTATAAATATTACCATATATTTCGAAACGCTGAAGGTGAGCAGCTGCACTTAATGTTGACTTTGTTGACATGTAAGATTTCCAAAGGTTATTTTTTTTATATCCAGCTTCAGAGAAGGTCTGGGATCATCCACGGATTCAAGAGAATACATCTCTTAGATCGGGAACTTCAAGGGGATGTAGCACATACATTGACAATAGAAGATTGTGACAAATTCATGCAAGAAGTCAAACTGCGAGCAAAAAATCTGTCAGGTACATCCCATGGGATCTCTGCTAACCTAATCTTTTGGCCACATTCAAAGGACGCCGAACCCAAAGTAGGGGTTCTCTGACTAATCATCTTCCTAGCACTATCATTAATTAATAATAAAGACAGGAAAATGTTCCGATATATCATTTCTTAGTACAAAATTCTGCACCAAATCAACAGAGGAGAAATTATTATTTATCAAGGATGCCGTTATCATAGTTACACGTGTCGTAATGCAAACTATTGGAAAGATTCCAGCTGCGAGCAGAGCTGATAGAAAATCCACTGTCACTGAAGATGCAAGATCAAATAAGTTAAGGTTGAAGTCTAATTTATTGGACTTGAAACGAAAAAAAATCATTACAAACAAGAGTTTGGGTATGAACTCCTTCTCTCACCGTAAGGTCTAAAACCTACTGCGTCATTAGCGCTTTGCTGAAAACCAATTTTATGACAAATATTTTCTTTTGCACTTAATATTGAAAATAAGCATTAAAATTATAGTAACATTTTGAACTGATGAGCTTTCAGCAATTAATATCATTATGCATCAAATATTCAGTTTGATGTTGTTTATATTGTATAAACAATATAAACAATATAACTATTCAGTATGATGTTGTATAAACAACATCAAACTGAATATTTGATGTACAATGATATTAATTGTTGAAAGATCCATCAGTTCAAGAATTTATCTCACTGTAATTGTATTTTTGTTTTAAATGCTGTAAGAACTGGAAAAGAAAATATTTATAATATAATTCGTTTTCAGTTAAGCGCCAATGACGCAGTAGGTTTCTGTTTTTTATTTACAGTTAGGTAAGGAGGCAGTATCCAAACACTTGTTTGTAGTGAAACTATATTTGTCTTTAAGAACTTTAAAAAGAGCTAATAAATTAAAATTAGTTTTTGCTCGTTTTGCGATTGACTCGGTTGTATACTGTAATTTCTGTTTGTTTTATCTTTTATTTATTTATTGATGGTGAGTTATGTTAGTTTTGGGCTTGGAAAATTACTTGGCTTTATTTCTCCTCATCTTTGGTTTAATGTAGCTGTTTACTTTTCTTCGAAAAACTTTTGTGGAATACCTTTTTAAAATTAATCGCAAAATTAGGCGACATTTGCCGCAGAATATATGTATTTGTTGTACCGCCCCAAAACATACTGCATTCATACTTGCCGTCTCCATCCGCTCGTGTCGGATACCGTCTTCAAGGGGTGTAAAAAGGCTGGTGATTAAGAACAACTGGTCTCTGTTGTCAGGTTAACTTGATTAAATTACTATTTTGTATGTGTGTATAGGCCCGACTCTAAGGGGAGAACGGGCAAGAAGTTTTCTGGGTATAAGGGGGCTAGAGGAGCAAAAAGTGGATATTTAGAATTTTTTTTCTATTCTACCTTTAAGGAGGAGGGGAGACGTTAGATCTAAGGAGGAGGACAAATCCCATATTTCCTCTATGCGGCGGTGTTTGTCAAGTCATTTATTAATTGTCTCAACTTTAAAACGTTTAGGTCGCCCCTTATTGATTCATTGCATCTCTGTTGTATTTCTCCTCTATATATTTTTATTTCTGAGTAATTACTTATGAGTGAAAGAACGTGGCACATAAAGACAGCTCTCCTATAATATCATTAGTCAAATTCAGCTTTTAAAGAGATTAATTTTGAATGGATTGTAATTAGGATAAGTTCCTTTTGACAAAGTGTTTCACACAAATTGTTCATTTACCGAAGCCCTTTATTAACCAGTATTGATGAATTGTCAATACCATTGGTGTTTGTCAATACTTATGACAGCTATTGACTGTTTCTGGGGGGCTAGAACTTGTTTGTGTTAGGTGTTATTTCAAGTTCAAAGTTCGATTTTTTTTTCTCATTCACAAATAAATAAATAAAAAACACTTTCGCGCTAGAGAAAAACCCCCGAGGGTTTGCAGTCGTGCGAAAGTCCACGTAGTTGACGAAAGTCGTGCGAAAGTCCACAATAGTTGCGAAAGTCCACGCAACTACTTACCAATTAAATCAAACGTTTAACTAAATCTGTTATAAATAAGTCGAAATAAGTAGCCTATAAAATCATATATTGTCATCTGCTCCTACGATTGGTTACTTCTACTAACACTAAGCAACCAATTTTAATTTTTTTTTTTTTTAAAGCAATCTCTAGCTTGACTTTAATGCACCAAGTCATCTGCCAAAAAAAATCAGATTTTTTTGAATGAGTAAATTGTAAATTTATGTATTTATTTCCCTTAAAATCGAGAAGCGTATAAGATATATAAATGAAATTACAAAAATATTTCAACAAATGAAACAGAACAACGATTTACAATAGGCTTAAAAACGTAATATTATCTTTTTTTTCTCCACAGTTTTTCCATTGTATTTTGTGGGTTATAAATAAATAATAATAATAAAAATAATAACACAAATCTGTCTTGTCTTTTTCTACAATTAGCCATGTCTTGATGCCTGCAAAATACTTGATTTTAATTCAAAATACTTGAAATAAAATCAAGTATTTTGCAGGCATCAAGACATGGATAATTGTAGAAAAAGAAGACAGATAGTCCGAAGGATTGAGAGGAAAATCTGTGATAAACCCATTTTAAGATTGTATGTTGTGCTATCCGCCCTAGGGGCATGGGAATACAAAATAAAAATGAAAATTCACTTTTAAATAATTGGCATTACATAAACAATGACAAACACACAAATCACAGAAACCTACTTCTGTGTTTCATTTTCAGCCTGAGAAATCGCCTTAAATTTTTAATACTTGCAAAAATTCATCACTCATTACATTCACTAGCCATCTCTCATCAAACTTATACTCTCCATACAATTCATTTCGCAGCTCATTCAATTCTTCACTTATACGTCGCATGACCCTCATGAATATATATTTTAAATATTAGTATATGTAAGAGTTATATATTATATATATATATATATATATATATATATATATATATATATATATATATATATTAAGAATTTCTACCTGTATATTAAGAGTTGGTGCCAATTTTTATTCTGAATTTATATAAGTTTACTTTGTCGTTTACATTGTTTCAAATAAAATCAAAGAGGTTTTAAATCAGGCTTCAAACTGAGACTATTTGTCCTAGTGGAGGGATCTTATATGCACGTTTCGTCCCAATTTTTCAAGTTTCCAGGAGAGGACCGAGTCTATTTTCGACTTCTATATTTTAATTCCATGTTGTCCCGAAGAAACATGTGGTGGCACAACGAATTTTGGATTCTCGCTGCCGCCCGATTTTTGATTCCTGCTGCTGCAAGGCTGGGCGATAGACTTGCTACCCGTCCCTGTAAAATACCCAGCAGTGGAAGATTCGCCAATAACCTGTCAACGCCCTGTGCGCCATCAATGACTGCGGGGGATCTTTATCCGTATCCTTCAGAAAGAAGACAATATTCTTTTTTGTCCATTTTGTATATTCAGTTTTCTTTATGGCTGACTGGATCAGCTAATCTGCTAATCAGCTAATCAGATAATCTGCCCAACTATAACGAATAATTCATAAATGTAATCGGATTTTTTCCAAATCTCTTAGTTGCCGTTCATGTTTCAAAATGGCTTAACCCTATAATCCCAGTGTTTTCAGCTCCAGATTCATCAATGGATGCTATTAAACACTTTATTGTGTACAGTTATAGCCAAAATTTTTAAAAGGCCCTCCCCCCCCATTACAAATTATATCCAAGCCAAGAGTTTTCCAGATCCATAAAGTTAATCTGTTGAAGGGGTTCGAATCTCCTGCTGAAGGGATTAGCATCTTCCTGCTCGTCCAGAGTATTGACTTCTCGTGTGCGCAGATATGTTCTGTTCTACTACGTAACCTTTGAGGAATAGGCCTACGGCAAAAATTAACGCACAGGAAGATGCTAAAAAGTGAATACTCTATTCGTAAGCTTCTAAGATTCTATGGAGATAGGGTAACATTTGTTTCTTTACAAATTCTATCTAATCATATTAGATATAATTACATACTTTATTCACAAAATCTTATAGCTATGGCTCTGTTTTGTGTAGTAACCGTATATTTCTTTAATGATGTGCCTTAAGAAAGGAAAAAAAACGTCCGAAAACTGACAATAGGCCACACTTTTGTACTTTTACATTTGTCATTATTTTTAAAAATTAAGAAACGAGTGTTTAAGCCAATTTTCTCTGAGGTAAAGTAAAAACAATAACAAATAGTTACTCCTAGGCCATAGTTCCTCCTGGGTTCCTCCTAGGCCATAGTTCCTCCTGGGTTCCTTCTAAGCCATAGTTCCTCCTGGGTTCCTCCTAGGCCATAATTCCTCATGGGAACAAATAGTTCCTCCTAGCCAAAATGTTGCGTGAGAGTTTATGTAACCAACGGGTTCTGTTCTCCATCGGCCCTTGTCCTGAGGTATTTGCCATAATGCTTAATAAATGCAAAAAAAAAACTCGTATAACGGTTATATAGTTGTTTCTTTTTTTAAATTTTTTTTAAGATTGTTTATTCTATAACCAGTATTAAAAAAAAAAGTTTTAACCCAAGTGATTTGTTTGTCCATTTCGAATTATTTCTCAGAATACAAATCAGTGCAAATAAAAGAAAAGCGATAAAGCTGTCTAAAAAATAATATTCGGGTGAAAACTGGCAAAAAAATGTATAATATAGAAACTGTTGGCATATAATTTTGTAGAAAATAGTTTATGCAGAAAATAAAATATCAAATATTTTCTTCTAGATATGACATGGACCGGCTTGTCGAGGATTTAATTAGAGAATCAATGGAACGTGGGGAATTTGTCAATATTAAGGGAACTGGGAAGCCTCTTAAAGAAAGGACATCTTACCCCTACGTTGATGAGGTTACGAGAAAGATCAATGAGGTAATAATTAGTGTGATTACTTAAGGCTCTGAGGAATATTTTATCTAGCCTAATGGTGAAAGGAGAGATCTTCGCTGCTTGCTTTAATGAAGATGTTAAAACTATAGTCTTTTCCTTTTAAAAAGCAATTTGTAAATGTGTGAAATTACTTCTTATCATTAAATACAGGAAAAACAGGAAACTTATCTGATAAATCATTTAATAGTACAAATTTTTGCGCCAAATTAATTGAGAAAAAAAATAATATCTATCAACGATGCCGTAGTCCTAGTTACACGTGTCGAAATGCAAAGTTTTGGTGAAATTACTGCTGTGAGCAGCGCTGACAGAAAATCCACCAAAGAATGAGAAAAAGGAGAAGGCAATAAGAAATTTTGGCAAACTCGAAATATGAAGGAAATTTCGTATCTTTATTAGTGTTGTAGAGGAAAAGGATTCAAAAGTTGAAATCTTTCTAATATTTCTCTAACACTCTCCTTAGTCTTATTCTAGTTTGTTTTTCTGTCTACCATTTCTCCTGACCTTTTCGCTGTAAAAACCTGAAATTTTGCTTTATGTCTGAAAATTAGGAGGGATTTAGGTCATAAAAAAATTCCAGATACTGTTCAAAATAGAACTTCTCATTATTTTTCTTATGTCTGTGTGAAAAGATATTAAAATGCGTAAAGAGCAAAAAACTGGTAATTGCAAAAATATTTGTATATATATTAACAAGGGATTACAAAAAAGAAAACAAAAAGTTCGAAGTTTAGTAGAAATCGTTATTAGAAAAACATCATTATCGAATTTCTTTTCTTATAAATATAAACAATGTTTTTTTTAAGACATAAAAAAAGTTGATTTTTTTTTTTTTTAATTCCTCTCAGAACCGTTAAAGCTAATACGTAAACTGCAAAAGTATTTACGGTGCCTGAGCCACAATTTTAATGTTTTAATTCTGGAAAAATGCCTAAGAATTTTAAAATTAGTTTGTTTTTTTGTTCGATAAAATCCACTCGCTACGTGATTAAGCTTGTAGGTTTGAACGCAACCAGATGTCTAATGTGCTTAGTGGGTTAAATAATGATCTAGAATTATTTATCGGTAATTGGTGCAAAAAAGAGAAAATTATTAAAATAGTTTTCAGAACTGGAAAAATTTAATTATTAATAGGGTTAGAAGTAAGATATATAATATGACAAATAAACGTAATAATGAGGTAATTTTGTGTAATTCTAAGATAAAACAAGCGATTGCTAATATAAAGAGGGATTTTGTAATTGTACCTATTGATAAAGCGAATAATAATTTTGCAATAATTTGTCAGAAGCTATATTGTGATGTTTTAACAACGGAGCTTAGTAAAACAAATACATATAAACAGGTTCAAGATGTTAATAATAGTCTGTTGAATTGAATAGAGGATATACTTTTAAAAAATTTAATATTAATATTAATGATAATGATAAAAGGCTTCCTTTTTTATATTGGACGACAAAAATTCATAAAAATCCCCCGAAACCACGTTTTATTGCGGATGCAGCAAGATGCCCGACTAGAATTGCGGCGACTCACCTGTCAGGTGAGTCGCGAGAAATTAAAATTAAAGGGAGAAATTAAAGGGAGAAAAAAAAGAAATTAAAATTTTGGGAGAAATTAAAAATAAATTTAAGTCATATTGCTCGGGAATTCAAAAATTTTCTAAGTTTAATCCATACTGGAGTGTTAATAATTCGTTGCAAGCAATAGATTCTCTGGCTTTAGTTTCAACCAAACGAGTGGACTCGTTTGATTCCACTACATTATATACAAATCTACCAATTAATTTAGTATTTATAAATTTAAAAAAGATTATTAAGAAGGCTTTTCTTTTGTCTAATTTGGCTTTTTTAAAAATTGATACGTATAATAAGAAGGCGAGATGGACTAATTACTTTAACGGTACCACTAATTCAAGATGTTATACCTTAGATATGATTTATGATCTATTAGAATTTATTATATTTAACACTTCTATAAACTTTAATTTTAATCTATATAATCAAAGTATTGGAATTCCTATGGGGGGGGGGGGTAATGCTAGTCCATTTATGGTGGACCTGTTTTTAAGCTATTTAGAATGTGATTATATGATGGATAAAAAGAATCCAAGTAAGATAAAATATTTGCTTTCAAATAATAAAAGATATTTAGATGTCCTTCTGGTGATAACTTGTGCAGATTTTTTTAGAGATTTCAAATAAAATATATCCACCAGAGTTAAAGCTGGAATCCAGTAATGGGAATGGCAATTATGACCATTTTCTAAACTTAGATATTAATGTTGCACCTAATAATACACTATTTTTTTAATTATATAATACAACAGACGATTTTTAATTTTGAAATAGTTAATTTCTCATTTCCTAAAAGTAATATACATTCGAATATAACATATTCATCGTATTTTCCCCAACTATTTAGATATGCAAGAATTTGTACTAATTACATCGATTTTAAAAATAGTAAAATATTTAGCAATAAGCTAATCGTAAGAGGGTTTTCCTCCAATGAACTTGCTTTTTAAATAAGTATAATAAAAATTATCAAGATATTTTGCGGATATTTATCATTTTGAATGATATTTTGCGGTAGTCTCTTGGATGAATTTTTCGTCTCTTCTCGGTTTATTTTTGGAGTTTAGGGTTCGTTTCGACACATGCAGGTAAAGAATAACGTAGGATATTTGGAAACTAATTCGTAGAAATTGAGCGAAAGTGAAAAGGTTTTGGTGGATTGTTAGTGTTATGCAAATAAGGGGAGTTATACTGGCTGAAGGTTACGCTTTCAGAGTTGGGATGTGTTTAGTTTGATTTAGTGCTAGGTGAAGGCGGGTTAAGGAAGCTTGGAAAATTTTTTGGGTATATCTTTATATTTTTAGGATATTTTGGTTTTTGTTCATAGGTATTCCACAGGTGTCACTACATATGGGTGTGCCATATTGTATGGCATGGCGCGCTCATTTTGCCTGGGTAATGAAATTTCAGCGCCAAAACCTATATAGGCAATGAGTTTTCATCTAATGAACCCTGATATGTGGTGATTACCAGGGGAATATTAAAATATTGTAGATTTAAGGTGCTATGGCTTGGTTTTGGGACAATGACTTATACTTATTAGTGCTTATTTTGCTCTATTTTGGATTTGATTTTCGAATTATCAGGTTGGATATACTGTTTTGTCCTAGGTGATTGGATGGACGAGTAAGGTCTAGAACTTGTTCAAGTGCTCATTTCTCTCTGTTACTAAATTAGGAAGACATTTTTTTTTACCATGCAATTACCTGTAATACATAAATGATGATTCGATATTTTGACAAGGGATGACAAGGCTTAAAAAACGTTAAAAAAGAAAACGAAAAGTTTGAAGCTTAGTACATATTGTTGTTAGAAATCGGGGAAGCTTCACTAATCAAATATTTTTAAAAAGACCTCAGTATGAAAAGACATTAAATTGCGTAAAGAGTAAAAACCGGTAATTGCAAAAATATTTGTATATATTTTAACAAGGGATTATAAAAATTCAAAAACCTTAAAACAGAAAACCAAAAGTTTGAAGCTTAGCAGAAATCGCTGTTAGAAAAACATCATTATCGAATTTCTTTTCTTATAAGTACAAGGGACAGAAAGTTTCCTATATAGGGGTTTCGGACAAGGCGGTTCTAATGGTGTACTTTTTGTTTTGATCTATTTTCCTTAGGAGCTATGGGTTTTATATGTCTTAACATTGGACGTGATCGTCTCTTACTAGGTTGCTAGCTACCGCTGCAACCCGGATAATGATGTACTTTTATTTTGATCCAACTCTATTGTTAGGAGTTCTGGGTTTTTATATTTCTTAGCATTGGACGTGATTGTCTCTTAATAGGTTGCTATCTACCGCAGCTACCCGGATTCATATAGTTATGAGAAGCAGCGTGGCCGAGTGCTCCAAGGCGCTGGTGTTAGCCACCAGTCTCTTCGGAGGCATGGGTTCAAATCTTACCACTGTTATTCCTTACTGTAACTTATGTATCAAACAATCAAGTAGCTAACCAAGTCCAATGTATGCAATGGTTTTTTATTCCGATGATTGTCTTTTAATTTAACAATTTCGAATCAAGTGAGCCCTTTTTGAAGTTTCAACGACAACAATTTCTATAAGCACCTTATATGCCCCCAGGGCATAGCTTAAAACCCTTTACCTGAGGTTTGTGAGGGGGTGGGGGGTGGGGGGTAGGGTTGTCATCCTCAAAGACATAATTTCCGGACCATTCAACTACGTTGAACAAAATTGCTATCTCAAAATTTTGATTGGATCTGTTTTGCATAAGGTTGGGCGTAAGAGGGGGGTTAGTTGCCCTCCAATCACTTTCAACTATTAAAAAGGGCACTAGTCGTTTCAATTTCCCACGAATGAGCTTTTTGAAGTTTCTAAGACAACACTTTCTATAAAAACCTTATATGCCCCCAGGGCATAACTTAGAACCCTTGCCCTGAGGGCTGTGAGGCGAGTGTCATCCTTAAAGACATAATTTCCAGACCTTTCATATGTTGAACAAAATGACTATCTCAAAATTTTGATTGGATGTGTTTGGGGAAATGGTGGGCGTGAGAGGGGGTTTACTTGCCCTCCAATCACTTTCGACTATTAAAAACGGCACAAGCACTTCCAATTTCCCATCGAATGAACCCTTTTTGAAGTTTCTACGACAACTCCTTCGATACTAAGTGCCCTGTTCTAAAAGATAAAACCAAGAATACATTGTGCCCTTATCACTCTTTCTTATTCACAGATGAAAGCTACTATTAATTAGGCTAATAAAAAGCCTTTTAGCAGAAGTTTGCAACATTACTTATCAAAAATAAATCAGAAACAAAGATGATAAGGAACGAGAAAAGATACCTATCAGGAGGTCCCATTGCTCACCCCTGCTGTCATCTACAATTTAGTCTAACGTTGACAGTACATAATTTATGGTTTTTGTCAGTGAGAATGAAAAAACAGGATTTTTCTCATTTGAAAAACCGGATTTTTCTCACTTTTATGGATGTTTCTTGGACGGTTATGAGTCTTGGTCAATTTATTTGTTGTTTTTCATGGATGTCAACATCAATTTATGTCTGTTTTATGGTTTTTGTCAATGAAAATGAAAAAACAGTATTTTATCACAGTTTGATGGATGTTTCTTGGACATTCCAAGGTCGGTTTATTTGTTGTTGTTGTTTTGTCCAAGTGTACACTAGGGCGAATGTTATGATTCAGTAATGGGGAACAGTATTTGTTGTTGTTGTTTTGGCCAAGTGTTTGCTAGGGGTGAATGTTGTGATCCAGCAATAGGAAACAGGATCACGTGTCTCCTTTTTAACTAATTAGCAACTCGGTTAAACCTCATTCTAGACCAATCAGAGGCTCGTTTACATATTTTTTTCCTCGTTAAATCGCAATTCGCCCTAGAGATTTCGTATATAACGGAAATGCATTATAATTAAATTAGCAGAAGGTACTGTGACACAATGAATAAAACATCTGAAATTATTGTTGAGCTTGAAGCACTGGCAGCCTCAATTTACAATGTAAGCTCTATTTTAGTACAGTTTCATTTTTTATTTTCAAAATAAAATTATTTTCCTTGGTCACCCTCCAGTATATTTAAGTAAATCCCCTCCCCCCCCAAAAAAACTCCACCATGCTATCTTTATACTCGCTATAAAACATAAAATATGTTCTTTTTACCACATAAACCCCCATCAAACCCCCCTCACTGTTTTACAACGATAATTCTCGAAATAGAAATAATTCTCTTTCTTGAAAAAGGTGACTTTTTACCCGTCTGCATTTTCAATGTACCTTTCTGTATCCTAGCAAAAGTGACAACTGACATCCGTCGCTCTGTTGTTATTAAGCCGCTCTGTTTTGACATAAAGCTCCGCGCAAGCTTATAAATAATTTTGCCATCCCTTTTCCTGTGTGTTTACGATAGCGGCCTAACCAAAGAGATTGTTTTTCACCGTCAAATTAAAAACAGTTTCACGCAGAAAGATATTACTGTTAATTAAGCTAGGCCTATGCAACTTGTATTTGGAGGAGTGAAACGAGTTATTTCCCAAAAATAATTGTTAACAATATTTTTTAGGACATTGCTGAAAAGGGGGTGCTAGGCTAACAATCTTTTTCTATTTTAAAAGCCTATAGACGGGAAACATTTAAAAATATTTCTCAGCAAGGTAAAAATAGGAGTATTTCACGCAAATTTAACCTTTTGCTTTTGTTTTGGCTTAGGGAGGAGGACCTCTTTGAGACAAAAATGCCTGACAATAAATTCTGTTTTTCATCTGTAAAAAGGGGAATCGTTTTTTTATTATAAATGTTTTATTATTTTTTAAGGATGATTATGACAAAAGCCACCCGCCACCCGCAAAAAGAGCTAGAGTCCAAGGTAAAACCCCTACGAAGAAGAAAGTAAACCAATATGGCCCTTGGCCGAAACCCTTCAGCGCTACGCTGCCTGCTCAGGTTTTATATGCACACGCAATAATACAACCAGGCCAAACACCAAAAAGAGAGAGGATGACCACTTTCAATGCCGAAGAACCGCCTAAGCAAGAGTGTGAGCTTTCCCTCCAACATGCGTTGCCTGAGTTTTCCAGACCTGTCTCGTCTATTCAAGGTCAAGAGATACAGCATGCTTTGTCTAGGCCTTCGGGCACTCAAATACAACCAGAATGTGCAAGTGTGAGCATTTTTTCTTACCTATCCTACAGCAATGTTTAAAAACAAAACAATTTTTCAACTTAAAATAAACTTGTCTCAGGGATATTAAAATATTAACCCCCCCCGCCCCCCAACCATTGTTTTAAATTTCTCTGCTCCTCCATCCCCGACAGATATCTAAATATAATGTATTTTTTTTTTTGCTTTGTCAAACCACTCTTTTTTCTTTCCTATTTTCTCTGTCCCCCCCCACACACTATAGGTCATAAATTGTTGCTATCTCTCATAATAATATTTTTAGCTAATTTCTAGTTGTAATGTTAGAGGGGCTTTTTATCTCAAAATGCCGTTTTTCACAATTGAATATTATAGTTTTAAGGATTGTCTTCCAACAATCGATTCATTTCATCGCGCAGTAAAAGTGTGTCGCAGAGATATTAAAGGACATTGTTCCCCCTTTTCTAGATCAGGTCAATTATCGTATACATTCAGCAGTCTGCTGAATTCTCGTAGTGAAGCTGAAAAGGTCTAGCTATATTCTGACGGCATATTTCCTCATAGAAAATTCTTAACGTTATAAACTGCCGTTTTATTTAAACACAATTTTCTATGAGGAGGCTAACAAGTAAAGACCGCGTGGTTTTTCTTTCCAAGTTGATTAGTCTCTAACTTTTATTACATATTTTCGCTGTTCGCTTTTTTTTCAAAAAATTGAAAATATTTAATATATTTTAAAATATTTTTTTCCCCCACACAATTTGAGTTGGATAGAGATTATATCATTTATCTCTTACCTGACATAAGCGTAATACTAATTTACGTAATCGATTGCCTAGATAAACTTTCGTTGCTTTGCAACTTGCCAAAATTTTGCACGAGAAACATGCAGTAAGAGTTAACAGTTCTCAAATTTATTTGTACTGTTTCCCAGAGATTATGCTTGTAAACAGAACACACACGTGTTTTACAATAATCTAGGCTCATTTGGAGTCCTAGATAACCTGTAGGGTAAGTATAGAAACGACTTATTTCCAAAATTGTGCTGTCTAACAATACAGTTTTTTAGGATATTATGTAAAAAGGGGGGGGGGGAAGGGGATATGCCTCAATTCTATCACCGCCTCATTGTAAAGTGAAAAAAACAAAACAAAACTGTTTCTTCACCATTGGTGAAAAGTATGGGGCCGGGAATTTCTAAGAAAAAGATAGCTTTTTGCGCCACGGGGCCCGGGAAGCGCCAGTGGGCCCGGGAAGCGCCGCGGGAAGCGCCACGGGAAGTGCCGCGATGGCCGGCTTGGAGGGGGAGTATTAAATATTGGAAATTTAGGTGGGGGGGGTCATTTGAACAAAATCAAATTGTCTTCTATGTAAAGCGGCGTTTTAGATTTTCGTTAAGTTGGATTCTGCTTTCAGTTGGATAGTCCGATTGACTGCGCTGTATATGCTACTGCTATTAAGCGTGTTTTAAGCAATTATAATCCAATTAAAAAAAAACAGTAGGGATGATTTGAACACTTTGAAAATAAGCTATTTTTCATTTATAGGTTGCATTGGTCCCATACTCGTCATCATCATCATCATCCTCATCAGTTGGAGAAGGAGAGGACGCGACCATTTCCAACAATTTAACATGGGACGATAACATTTTACCTGACAGTCAAATACCGTCTAATATTGATGAGTTTTTAACTGATGATTTTAATGTAGATTATAGCGCAGTTGGGCAGGGGGACTTGAGTCAAAACACTTTGCAGCTTTTGGATGATTTTACCCGGGATGTAGCAGGGAACCCTCCTCCTCCAGCCCCCGATAACCTACTTCCACTTCAATCAAATGAAGCGGCTTCGAACAACTCTATTATTGAAAAAAGTGGGGGAGGGGGAAGGGGTGTTGATAATATACAAGAGGGGGAGGGGGAGGGGGCAATGTCCAATTTATAACTTTTCCCGAATTTCAATTGTCAAATACAATTTTAAATGCAATAGTTGTCTACACTGCGACTTTTGGTAATCCTTTTAATTCGCTTTTGTGTGGTAATTTTGCGTATGATCCCGTAGAAATTATGTATGAATATGTAGATGAACTTCGTGCACTGCTGGAGAACCAAATTCAATTATGGGGAGGGGGAGGGATTCGATTAAGGTTTCTATTGTTTTAAAGGTGTTTTATTTCAATGAGGGGAAAAGTGAAGCTTACCATCATTATATACACTCTGAGATGCGTTTGATCTATCCGAATTTAGAAAATTTTGAGGTCATATTATTACACATCTTGAGAACTATAACGAAAATGGGGGCGGCTCTGTAGTTCTTTATGTTGAAAATTTAAGCGTTAATATTTGTAAATTTAAGAAAGATTTTATTTTAAGAGGGGGAGCAGGTAGGGCGGGGCCAAGGGCAGTTGTTTTAAATTATAATCCAGATTTAGAAGGATGTCAAGGTGTCCAGCGGATTTATTTTGAAACAGGTCATAAATGTTTCAAGTACGCTTTCCTCATATCAGTATTCGAGCCTATAGCACGTGACGCTACAAAGACGAATTTAGACGATTGGGCTGTACATGGGAAGGACGGGTCCAATTTCCCTATTGTATATTTCACTTGTTTAGAGGGAAAATACCTAGCACCACTACAACCTATTGATATTTTTGAAAGGGCCAAGGTTCATTTACATATCGGTATTATTGTTGTACAGCTTGACACTGATTTTGAAGATGGTTCTCATTCAAAAAATAAGGGGGTTGTCTTTCCTGTAAGAAGTCCGTCGGATAATTTGGTCAGAAACTGGGCCTGGCTGCTGTATACACCACCATCTAGTGACCTTGCCAATTCAATAGGCCATTTTAATCCAATCACAGACATCAGTAGAGTTCTGGGGGAGGGGAAGAAAAGGGGGGAATATTTCTGCTGTTCAAAATGTCTCTCTCGAGTACGTAGTGATATTAAACTACAAAATCACATGAGACATTTTAGGCGGCTAGGTTGCCAGTAAGTGGAAACAGTTTAATTGGATGCGTCTATTTCACGCTCTAAAAGTTTTCAAAATACCCTCCTCCAGTGCAAAAAACTCCCGTTGGAAGGTCAAGATAAGCTGGTGGAAGTGAACGATCCTCGATTTCCAAACCCAATCAAAGAACACCAAGCTATTGCAGTGTCCTATGCCCATGCGGTTGTTATAAATAGTAGAAACACCATGCGGTTGTTAGAAATAGTAGAAACATTGGATTAGAGAGAGTGTATGATCAAGGCACTGACTAAGTTAATTGGCACAGCTAATGGCGCTATTTCTCGTTTGAGAAATACCCATTATCCTAGGGTGTTGTCTGCATAGGAACGCCTCGTTACTAAAAATCAAAAAATCGTTTGAGTATGTAAGAGAGATTTTGAAGCGGGGGATACGGAGCCTAAAGGGAAAAGAGGGGGGAAAAGGAAATTCGAACATCACAATTGATTGTGGCAGGAAATTTAATCTGGGAGTAGTCATCTTATAGGTGTTGCATCTCAATCGCGTAACTTCAACGTTAGCCAACAGTTTT